>NC_134136.1:103876323-104180202 GCF_040939455.1 Microcebus murinus
GCATGGCTGGTTAGGGAGGGCCACTATTTTCATTCAAGAGGCATTCAGGGGACATTATGGGTTCATGTTTATCACAAATAAGTCAAATTATTATTACCAAAACGTTTGTACCCTCATAATACCCTAAAATAAAAATAAAAATAAAGAAATAAAAAAGAAGTCAAATTATGACTAAAGACACTCAATAAATATTTACCTTGAGTTATAGGGTGTTCCCTGCTAGTCAGGATCATAATACTCCTCAAACCTCCAAAAGAATGCAAGGAGGGATGACTAGGAAACCAAGAGTCAGTGTTCCTGACTCGCCCCTAGCATCTAGAGGTTTATTTCTCCCCCCTTTTCTTCCAGAAATATAAATACTCACCTGGACTTCTTTTGCCCTGAATACATTTATTTTATTGAGCTAGGAAAGATATACCGATATATTGGATCATCACAAAGAAATGAATGTTCAGTGAAGACCAAGGCCGACTGCTACTTAAACTAATGACTTGCTGTTCAGACTCAGCTTGGATGTTCCTCCCCAGGAAAGATAGAAATCATGTCCCTAGTTGCTCTGGATCCCAGAGCCTCAGGAATATTGTAGCATATCTGGTGACCTCACAGCAAATGGATTGTTGCCTCTAAGGAACTGTTGACTCTGAAAACTGATTTGAAGCATGCTTTCCATAAACCCCATGTTATTGTTCACAGTGTTGACTTCTCTTCCCTTACTAGATGATATGGGCAGGTTCTGGGTGAACACTATTATTTGCTTGCTATTAGGGAATCCTGTCACAGGCCTTAACTCTGAATGATATTTCAGAGGGGGAAGAGTCACTCCTACAGTGGCCCAGTAGAGGGAAATGTAACAACAGCAGTGAGAAAAGAGGCCGGGCACGGGGCTCACACCTGTACTCCTAGCACTCTAGGAGGCTGAGGAGGGAGGATCACTTGAGGTCAAGAGTTCGAGACCAGCCTGATAAAAAGCAAGACGCAAGACCCTGTCTCTACTAAGAATAGAAAAAATTAGCCAGGCAACTCAAAATAGAAAAAAATTAGCCAGTTAACTAAAAATAGAAAAAATTAGCCGGGCATGGTGGCGCATGCCTGTAGTCCCAGCTACTTGGGAGGCTGAGGCAAGAGGATCGCTTGAGCCCAGGAGTTTGAGGTTGCTGTGAGCTAGGCTGATGCCACGGCACTCTAGCCCAGGCAACAAACTGAGACATTGTCTCAAAAAATAAAAAAATAAAGAAAAAGAAAAGAAAAGAGCAAATACAAAAAACACTGATGTGGCTTGTAATAGGCCAAGAGACATTATAGGTGAGAAGAGGCAACAGGAATTTGAGAGGCTGCTAAGTCTGAGCAAAAGGAGGATTCAGGCAGCAGATCCTTTTATTATCATGGTGCTTCTCTGCCCTATTTTGTCTTTATGGCAGGTACAAGCACAACTATTTTTCTCAACTTTAAGATGCTTCTCTGTATAGTGAAGCCAAAAGAAATGCAAAAGCTTGTGTTAACACAATCTTTCATTGGAAAAACAATACCAAAGTGAATGGATTTAATTATTAATATAATGATGAGTAAAAATAGCTTAAATTCTCAAACAGACCAAAATATGTATTATGCATATATATTATACATTACACACGCATATTATATATGCATTATACATATTATAATATAATGAACCCAGTAAGAGATTTAGGGGTGATAAATTATGGCTGAACATTTTTGCCATTCAGTTATCAGATGACTGATATTGATTCTAAAGCTATATTTTTATTATTTGCGAGAAAAATGTACAAACTGCATTTGGCACTCAATTTAAGAAATAGTGCATAAGAGTTAAAATCTTAGCATGTGTTGTGAGGTAGATGCTTCCATAGGCAGCTATTGTGAAAGGTTGTGTGACACCTTTTGGAAATCTAGTTAAAAATATCTGTAAAGCCCTAAAATGTATTATTTGATCCAGTAATTCCACTTCTGGGATTCTATCCCAAGAAAATACCTTTTTTTTTTCTTTTTGGAGAGGAAGGCTGTGGAGCTTTGTATAGAAAGCTGTTTTGTCACAGAACTATTCAAAGCAGTCAAACCTGTGGAAAAACTTAAAGTTAACTAACATCAGAGGATTTAAGTAAATTATAATGTAGCACTAGTACAGAATATTATGCAGTTATTATGAAAGGTTAAGTAGAAAAATCATGATGCAAAATGTTATAAAATATATGATCTCTACTGAGAAAAGAAACTGAATAAATGAGAGAATAGATTATAAATGACTATTTTATTCTTTTTACTCTCAAATAGTTTCTCTTTGGTCTCTTTGTCATTAGAAAACTAATGCTTTAAAAAATAAATCCTCACCAAGTGCATGCTATGCAATGCACAGGTTTTTGTGTATTACTGTCAGGAATACTTGCTACAATGGAGAAGCTAAGATATGATGGAAGGTTAACGATACTACCAGGATCCTATTAATACTTACCATGGCACCAGCTATCTCCTGATTAAGAGGGGCCCGTATCTAAGAAAAAAAATATGATAACAGCTAAGCAAGGCTTGCACATACCTGGAGATGACCTAGATTGAGAGGCTGATAGATGATAACTTCTGGGCTTCCTCTGACAAAGGGTTGTCTAGAAACTGGGTTCCTGATAATTGGCAGAGCCTCTTGAGAAACATCAATTCTTACCACCCACACAAATCTCTCCAAAATATTTGAAAGAGCTCTTCTGAAGTTGCTACACTGCATATATCTTTAAAGCTGAGAATCTGGATACATTTTACCCCAGATAAACATGATTCAAAAAGTAGAGTTGGTGACAAAGTGTTTTGTGAATCAAAGCATAATAGAAATGTTAGCTTTTGTGACGATTTGCAGCTATCATTGCTGCTGATAATTTGTGGGCATCTCTGCTATCTCCTCAAAAGGATGCCAGCATTGCTAACTTTCAGCTGTGGAGTTCATATTTGGAAAGAGCAGCAGAAAGTGCAGATAAAGTGCAGAATTTACCTATTTAAGATCCAGCCTTAGGCTGGGCGCGGTGGCTCACGCCTGTAATCCCAGCACTCTGGGAGGCCGATGCGGGCGGATTGCTCGAGGTCAGGAGTTCGAAACCAGCCTGAGCAAGAGCGAGACCCCATCTCTACTATAAATAGAATTAATTAAAGAAATTAATTGGCCAACTAATATATATAGAAAAAATTAGCCAGGCATGGTGGTGCATGCCTGTAGTCCCAGCTACTCGGGAGGCAGAGGCAGAAGGATCTCTTGAGCTCAGGAGTTTGAGGTTGCTGTGAGCTAGGCTGACGCCATGGCACTCACTCTAGCCTGAGCAACAGAGCGAGACTCTGTCTCAAAAAAAAAAAAAAAGATCTAGCCTTGTTCGGTGTCTGTGATAGTTTAGGTGCACGGTCTACACTCCCTAGCTATAATCATGTCTCAAGTTTGATATTTCCAAGCACACTAGGAGTACAATCAAATGATATCAATATGGCAGACATTTATTTTTCAACCAGTACAATTAAAAAAGAGAAAAAGTGTATATGAATTTTAGATCTGTCTTCTGAGGACTTTTTTTTAACTTTAGTACATTTCCATTGCCTAAAACTTTTAAATGAAAAAGTTATAAAAACATTTCAAAGACACCACCATTTGACAGACTTGCTGTTATTGATTTCCTAGTTGACTGGGAAAGATATTTTAGCTAATGACCAAACATATGAGTTGCAGAGTAAACTAACATTATTCCTCTCCCTCACTGCTTGTATTCATTCAATCACCTACTCCTAACAATTTACCTTCTAAATCTTTCTCAAATCCACCCCATTTGCTCTTTTTCTACTACCACTGCCATACTTTAGACTTTCAGTAATATCATTCTCTTGGCTAAAGCCTTCAAGGTTATATCCTTAACTCCACCCCACATAGCACATTAAAAACGATTAGACTGCCTCCACCTCCAGATTGAAACCCTTCAATGTTCCTCAACCACTGTCACAATGAAGCCAAACACTTTTTTACATCTCATAAAGGAACCTCCACAATCTTTGTTTGCCCACATCTTTCCCTTCATCTCTAGCTTTTGCCTGATTTAAACTTGTTGTTTCTACCACAAAAAACCATTTGTCATTCTTGCAAAACTATGCTACCTCTTATTTCTGTGCTTTTGTGTTCACCTCCAAATCAGTATCTGTCTGACCATTCCTTGTATGGCTAACTGATTAAATTTTGACAGATATCTCAAACATTTCCGCTTCATAGAACATGTTCCTACCCGTGTTGTGTATTTCTTTATCATTGCATTTCCATGTGGTGCTTTTAATTTTGTCTGTCTCTCCCATTGGACTGTGAGCTCCAGGAAAACAAGGGCTATTTCTTATATGTCTTGGTATATACAGCCCCTAGAAAAGAAACTCGAATGAAGCTGGCTCTCACTATATGAATATATAAATCTGTGTTAGGTCACCTTTTCAGAACTGAGTTCAAGACAGGGTTTTGGATGCACATGATTGATTAAGGGAATACTCTTCAGGGAAATCCTGTAAGGAAGAGAGAGAGGGAGCAGGGCAGGAGAGAGGAAAAAGCTGAGTGAGGATAAGGTCTCCGGTAAACTCTAGACTTGGCATCATACACAGAGGAGCTCTGGAGCCTAAATTGCACCATAGAGTTGTCCCCATTTGAGGCAAAGCAGCTGGTCTTTTGTCTACCCACATCAGTCAGTTACTGGCAGTGGGCGACATCCAAGGGGATGTAAGTTTCCCAGATGGGTGGCTCTTGTCAATAATCAAGAGTAATTTTCAAGAGGAGATGACATGAGCAGTTACCAACCAATACTGAAATGAGCTGCTAGAGAATGAATACATCAGCTTAGTAAAAGATTATCAGAGCAGGGCATATACTACTGTATCATAGGTATCTTAATTGTTTTATTATTATTCCAATATACCTACCTAAGTAGACACAGTTTTTGCATCCCTTTTCCAAAATGCTTGAGACCAGAAGTATTTTGTATTTCAGATATTTTCCAATTTTGGAATATTTGCATATACAGTACATAATAAGATATCTTGGAGATGGGACCCAAGTCTGAACATGAAATTCATTTATGTTTCATATACACCTTATATACATAGCCTGAAGGTAATTTTATTATTCTCTTTGGGACACTGAATAAACTGTGTGTTGTGTATTTTTGTTTTGACTGTGACCCATTACATGAGGTCAGGTGTGGAATTTTTCATTTGTGGATTCATGTTGGCACTCAGAAAGTTTCAAATTTTGGAGTATTTTGGATTTTGGATTTTCTAGTTAGAGATGCCCAACATGTACTTTAAAATAATACAATTTACCATTTTATAAGTAAAGTATTTTATTTTTATATTAGGATACGATATGTATAAGTTCTGTGATTAGACTTTTATTTTGAAGAATTCAACCTTCAAGCTTGTTACCATGGAGATATTTTGAGCTCTCACATATGTAGTAATGGTGACTTAATTAAAAATACTTTCTCTAATCTAATTTGAATATATTGACATTATCCAGTGGATGTAGCTTTTGTTTGTGAAATGGTACATCAGCATGAACTCCCTGTAAAGGAATGAGTTCTGAATCTTAATTCCATCACTGACTTCATATAAGCTCCCAGAACTTTATGGGTGGTAACAAAAATGAATGAACGTGGTGTTTCCTACAGACATCCCCCAACATAACTTCATGGCTTCATAAACTCCCATTGGCTATGAAAGAATATGTACTACAGAGAGGTACTAAACTACAGTACTAGAATCTTCTCATCAGAGAAGGAGAATACCAATAGCAAATTTTCTAAGAGAGGCTTATAGAAGGGTATTTTATTCTGAAAGAGAGACAGATTAAATACTACCAGTCTACACAATTACCTGATGATAATTTTTAAAAATAAAAGTAATAATAAAATTACACATAATTCATAAATGTGTAATGAAATTAACATAATGAAATTAACTTAATTAAATTAACAGTGCCTAGAAATCTGCTTTTGGAATGATTGTTCTAAAGCCAGAAGAGCTTATGTGAGGTAGTAAGAAAAAACTGAATGTACAACAGCAATTCTGTTTATCAACAGTTAGGTTTTAAATTATCACATATCCTTTTAAGATTTGAGATGCCCCAGTACACATGTTTAAAAAATGATTTGTGGTTATGTAAAGAAAACTTTATTCATAAGGAAATACATACTGAAGTATTTAGGGATGGAATGTCATTATTTCTCTAATTTATTTTCAACTAGTTCAGGAAAAAACTATAATACTCACAAGATGAGAGAGAGCAATGTGCAAAAATGAGGCAAAATCTTAACAAAGGAAGAAATAAATCTCATTCATCGTCTTTTTCACTTAATAAAATGCTTTATTGCAACTTGAAAAGAGACAAATCCATCAGTTATTTAAATGTATTTATTCAATAATATGAATATATCTTGAATTGTTCTTTATAGTATTTGCCATCTTTTTCCAAAAAATATTAAACCATGTTAATGTGATAACTTATTTTTGAACATGCATCTAGTTTAGTGGCAGTAAAACCTCCTAAGCCACAGGTCCTCTATTTTCATATTAAAATGAACACAAAGTGATTCTGATGTCCAAGGTGTCCTTTCTTCATTTCAGCTCTGGCTCTTCCTTGACATGTGACTCTGAAGAGTTTGAACCATTTTTTTCTAACTGATAGTTAAGTACTAAAAAACACTAATTTCCAGGAATATTTATGCTTTTATTCCAACATTTTTCTCAGTAAACATATTCTGCAAGTGTGCACTAATATCTATATTTATTCCCAACACAACTCTCCCTCTGTTCTCTTGATTTAATTTGTTGCTAACTTTTTAGAACTTTCTAGAGTAAATCTTTTTGCTTTTACCTTCAAGCATTTTGCTTCATCTTACAAATCTTCTGAGACTTTGAATAATTTGATCTTACTGTTTATACAGCTACCTTGAAAGTGTTTCAACCTTTTTCACTGGCAGCAATATCCTCTTTGGCAGATAGCCTCGGTTACAATAACTTGCTTCTAAAATTGTAATTCATATTGTGGTAAAACAAAATAATTTCATGCTTACCATCAGAATTATAACTGTTTAAACTAAAATCTCAGCTAGAATTTATTTGATGTAATGGGACAAATGTGCAAAATTGTTTAGACAAATATCACATAACCCTAGCAACTCTGTGTAGTTCTTTTATCCTATTTAATGTGGTATGTTGGCTCTGCAGCAGTCACTGACAGGAATGATGAAAATAACTCGGACATTGATGCTGTTCATCAAGCTTCCAGCACACCTACTCTAGGTAGTACTTCATTACAGCCCTTTAATAAAAATCTTAAAACCAAATTTAGTCATTGAAATTAACTAAATCAAAGAAAGCTGTGAAATTGACACCTTTATTAAGAAACCTTTATTAAGAACATTTGGTAGTAGGGAGAATTAATTCTACATTCAGATATAGCTGGGTGAGAATCCCAGTACTCATGCTCATTAGCTGGCATGGAGTTTTTCCAACTGTACTGTTTAGTTATTCGTTTGTTTCTTTTTTTATGCATCCATCCATTCATTTAATAAATGTGTGTTGAACTTGTTAGTCGGCACAGTTGTAAGGAATGGGGCTAAAGAAATGAGTGAGAAGGACAACTGATCTCAGGGGTTTACAGTCTGTTGGACATACAGAAAGCAAAAAAGCAGATACATAATGTAACATCAGATAGCAATAAGTCTTATCAATGAAATATTAAAGCAGTCTCTCGATCAAGTGACCAGGAATTAGGAAGGCAGTGTTTCATATGGAGAAATTGGAAAAGGCCTTTCTATTTTTTTTTTTTTTTTTTTTAGACAGAGTCTCACTTGTTGCCCAGGCTATAGTGAGTGCCATGGCGTCAGCCTAGCTCACAGCAACCTCAAACTCCTGGGCTCAAGTAATCCTTCTGCCTCAGCCTCCCGAGTAGCTGGGACTACAGGCATGTGCCACCATGCCCAGCTAATTTTTTTTATATATATATATTAGTTGGCCAATTAATTTCTTTCTATTTATAGTAGAGACGGGGTCTTGCTCTTGCTCAGGCTGGTTTCGAACTCCTGACCTCGAGCAATCCGCCCGCCTCGGCCTCCCAGAGTGCTAGGATTACAGGCGTGAGCCACCGCGCCCGGTGGAAAAGGCCTTTCTGAAGAGATGATTGTTAAAGGGAAGAAGAGAGGAAGCCATGCAGTTGGTTGATTGAAAAAGTTTCCAAGAAGAAGGAACAAGAAATTCAAACCCTTAGTGCATATTTCTGTGAAGGGTTAGTGAAAATTTGTAAAGTTGTTGGCACATAGTTAAGTGCTTGTTAGATGTTTGATATAATTTTAAAATAATAAATGTAAATAATTGATTCCATATGTTATTATGTTTCTTCTTTGCTCTAATGTATGCTTCCTTTTCATCTTTCTAGATCATTTTTCTTCTCTTGAATTCTATACTATTCATTCAGCTCTCAGAGCCTTTAGGCTTTGCTCTTTTTATTTTTTTATTTTTATTTATTTATTTTTTTTGTGACAGAGTCTCGCTTTGTTGCCCAGGCTAGAGTGAGTGCCGTGGCGTTAGCCTAGCTCACAGCAACCTCAAAGTCCTGGGCTCAAGCAATCCTCCTGCCTCAGCCTCCCGAGTAGCTGGGACTTCAGGCATGCGCCACCATGCCTGGCTAATTTTTTCTATATATATTAGCTGGCCAATTAATTTCTTTAATTAATTCTATTTATAGTAGAGATGGGGTCTCGCTCTTGCTCAGGCTGGTTTCGAACTCCTGACCCCGAGCAATCCGCCCGCATCGGCCTCCCAGAGTGCTAGGATTACAGGCGTGAGCCACTGCGCCAGGCCGCTCTTGTTAATTTGTAGTGAGTTTAACCCTGCTTGCAATATTCAGATTTTTACTAGCATCAGAGGTTCTGTTTGCTTGGTCTTTGCCCTTTTGCTCAACATTTGTATATTCTGAGCAAAGCCAAATTGATTTTCCTGATAAGTGTCGGACAACTTCCTTTTCTAAGCAATAAATCCACAGCTTCTCTGCAATGATGATAATGTTGATGTACCTGCCCTGTGCCGACCTGTTGTTGTGTATGCGTGTGCAGGGAAATGGGTGATAAAGAAATGGTGACAAGATGACATTTGGAAGATAGTGCTTCCAGGAAATGCAGAAAGCCCAACCATACCCTGCCCCTGTCCTCCCCATTTCCTACAATGGTTTCTTTTTTTCACTTCCCTTGATGTTCCCAGAAGTCAGAGAAAAGTGACCATCTACCTCTGTCTCTGGCTGTGAAAAAAACCACTACCAGAGCTCAACTCACTTTTGTTTTCTTTCTACCTTTTTTGGCTGTAAAACATTTATTCTAAACTAATTTTATCAGTTTGGGTTCAGTCAGAGAGAAGAACCACAGTCATTTGAACAGAGAAAGTTTGTACAAAGGATTATTAAGTGTAACAGGGTATTGTAGTAATGAAAGGAAGCGATTGTGAAAGAAAAATATATTCATCTGCTTGGGCTTGCCATAACAAAATACCATAGGCTGGGTAGATTAAACAGCAGACATTTATTCCTCACAGTTCTGGTGGATGGGAAGTCTAAGATCAAGGTAGCAGCCAATTCGGTTTTTGATGGTGGCTCTCTTCCTGGTTTTAAGATGGCTACCTTCTTGCTGTATTGCTCACTTGACCTCTTCTTTGTGAGCACAAGAGGGGGGGGGAGCGCTTTCTCTTGTCTCTTCTTAGAAGGGCAACTTACTTGCTGATTTTCTCTTAAAGAGAAAAAAATAGGACATTAATCCCATCAGGAGGGGCCCCACTCTTATGACCTCATTTAACCCAAATAACTTCTCAGAGGTCTTCTCTTCAAATACCATCACATTGGGGGTTACGGATTCAACAGATGAATTGGGAGAGGGGAGTCACAAACATTGAGTCCCTAGGAAAAGAGAAACCTAAAGAATAGAAGAGTGGCTGCCTTTACCCCTAAGGCTGAAATAGAGCATCCAAGAAAAAGTCCCTAACTTTGCATTCCCAGAGCAGAGATTCAGACCTTATTGGGAAGGTACAGCCATGGCTTACTGAATGGCAGAAGTCACTGAGTTGCCACACTAGCAGAACTTGTTAAAAATCTGTCCTCTGGAAGTTAACAGAAATCCTCTCTTTAAGGTCCCTGGGAAAGCTGTTCATAGGAACAAAATGTCTTACCTGAGGCTCTGCTAAAAACATCACCAAGCTGCTGGCTGCCATGCACTGCAGGAGCCAGGTGCTGGAAAAGCCTCACACACTGCAAGAACCTGCCAAGCAAGCACACTGGAACTAGGAGGCAACAAAACTCTTTCCTCCTGTGGTGTCTCTCCAGTACCCTCTACTGGCAAAATTTCAGTGCCAGCTAGCAAAGAAAAAAATATTTCAAAGGCCCAGATCTATTTTTACAGAGCAGGCAGAAAGGTATATTTAGACCTGAGAGGCAATAAATCAATAACCAGCACATGAATATAAACTAATAAATACCAGCAGAAGCAGACTAAGTGAAAAGTGCATTGTTTGTTAGCAGGGTAAACTACTTTTAAAGGCCATTCTCAGTTTGATTCATTGCTATATCCTCTGTGCCTAGAATAAAATCTGACCCAAAATAGATACTTAGTAAATATGTGTTGAATGAATGAACTAATTGCTCAGTTTTTCTCTAATGTTTTTCCTCTCTCTCTCTTTTCTTTTACTATAGCCGATGGATGCACTGATTGGTCTGTTGATATCAAGAAATATCAAGTTTTGGTGGGAGAGCCTGTTCGAATCAAATGTGCACTCTTTTATGGTTATATCAGAGCCAATTACTCCCTTGCCCAAAGTGCTGGACTCAGTTTGATGTGGTACAAAAGTTCTGGTCCTGGAGACTTTGAAGAACCGATAGCGTTTGATGGAAGCAGAATGAGCAAAGAAGAAGACTCCATTTGGTTCCGGCCAACATTGCTACAGGACAGTGGCCTCTATGCCTGTGTCATCAGGTATTCTTTTAATTCTATTACTGCTGAATCAAAGAAATCACATGCTGTTTTCTCATACTTAAATTTTGTTGCTAACTCTTTTGCCTAAAGGTATTGTCTCAATATTTGCATGGGTTGCTGCTTTTTTAAAATTTAGAATCTAAATCATAAAAAGATGGGATTGGAATTTATATTGAGACATTATTTCTAGCTTATGGAGAAAAGAGATACCATCTGGGTATCTACTTATGTTACCAGAAATTACTAAAGACTATGAAATAAAATTTATAGAGGAGGTAAAATGTTGCAAATAAAATGTAAGCAAAGACTTGCAGAAAGGATGCATAGTTTATTGCTAAATGGGTTGTAACATTTTGTTATTGCCCTTCACAGACAGATAGAGCATGGATACCTCTGGTTCACACACATCTGCAAAGATGATTTAGGTAATGTGTGTATGTGCACAGGAAGAGGAAGGCAGCATTGCCATGTTAGGGAATACAAAGGTTGTGCTCAAGATCATTTTGTTCACTAAAACTGCTGGGTCAATACAAAAATTCTCTCTAATCTTTCAGGCCCAATACCAAAGTTAATAACAAATTCTCTGCCTTTGTCCCCAAGGAAACTCATCATATATCTACATATCTTTGTCAGCTTGTGGAAGAGACATATTTAGTTTGTTTAATGATAATGCATTGAAACAGTATCTGTGTAATACATTAGCAGTTACAAATCTCAGTTTAAGCATTTAGCCCTTCATGGATTGTGAATCACACCCTTCATGAATGATCGTGGATGTCATTCGACTATTAGAACATTAGCAAAGCTGGGTTATAGGCTGATAGAGGGTATGTTTAAATCTATTTTTTGGCTGTCTGTATTTCGGTTTATTTAGAGAAATAAAAAAAAATCTAAAGCAGTTGATTCCCAACTTGGAGAAAGCCTTAGAATCACCTAGTATCTTTTTCAAATAAAAATTAGAGTAATACTTCTGAAATTCTGATCAGCACCTATCACTCCTCTGTCATAAGGATCATGCCTCCCTCTTATTGTCACCTATAAGAATTACCTTTATGCTTAGCCATGGCTACAGGTGTGTTAGGACATTAAGATAGGTCAAAGCCATGTACAAGTTAAACAGAAATGTATCCTTTTAACATTGACACCATATATTATTTTACAGTTAATGTTAGAAAGTATAAATGAATATTAGCAAAGATTTGTGCTTGGGAAAGATGCCTAATGGATTTTAAAGGAACAAATGCATCATTCCTTTGGCAACTCTTGTTCTTTCTCTTAGGGTCTACTAATCCTTTTATGTTCAAACATAACTTTGAATATAAGTAGAGGTTTTGTAGGGGCATAGATAAATAACTGTCATACTAGTACATTTAAAGAGTACTGTTTGGACCAGCCGTTCTCACTTGACCAATAGTAATTTGATTTTAATTTCGTATCTGCTATATTTCTTTTAAGAAATCATTATTTCTGATTGTTCATGCATGTGGGAGGTGATTCTTCAAGATAGGCAAGTGTATGTCCTTGCATTAGAATTAGATTAGAATTGAGTTGAACGTCCTTAGTCTAACACTTCATTTCATTACTTATTGTTGATGCAAAAATAATGATGTGTTCACATTTAGTAATCTGAATTTTGAAAGCACTGAGGTTGCAATTCTTTGATGTGTTTAAATATCCAATGTGATCCAATGCTCTGAGAAATTGCATTAAAATGCCTTTGAATTTATAGTTGCAATAATGAATGAAAGTTTGAAAAGTTTCCAAAATGATGACATTTACCATATGTTCATGTGCCTACATATTAATGGAAGGTGAAACTAAAAAACAAACACTTTAAGTTTGCATGTTTGTCAAATGGCATCGTAGAGAAAGTGATAAACTGCAGAAAGAGATACTTTGTCACTGAAATGCAAATATGCCAATTGATTTGAAGCTAGTGTTGTCATGGCTTCCTTTTCCAATTTGGAAAGGAGTACTCAAAATCTTTATAAACAGCATTTGAAATAGCATGAGTTGGTGTTGACGTGAAGAAAGCCCAAGGGCTGTTAGTTGAGTCACTGACATTTTGGCACATTGTTAGCTATCAGGCCACAAAACTGTCACCATTAGTTTTTAAATAATCCACTTGCAAAGAATTTCAAAAGTTTGAAAATATTAGCTTCTATTCTAAGGTTCTAGTCATTGTGATAAGTGTTCTGGGTATTAACTTGTCAATGAAATGGTTTAACAAGGCTTTCATATACAGCTAATTTGCATTTACATATAAATATGTGCAATTAAATGGTGTAAATAATGGAAACACCTAAGATTACTATCATTATAATGAAAAAGAACTTTTTTACTCCCTTCCCTTAAGATCTATTTTAGACAGAATAATATCACATAGTTCTTTGCTCCATAGTACTTGGTTTTTTTACTCAGCTTTCTCCTTTTTGAATTTTTATTTTTATTTTTTACATGAAAAAGTGAATGAAAAATTACTTAATGGGTACAATTTGCACTATTCAGGTGATGGTTACACTATAAGCCCGGATTCCACAACTATGTACTATAACCATGTAACAAATTGTACTTGTACCCCCTAAGTCTATTTTAAAAAATTAAAAAAAGAAAAAGCAAATGAAGGAGAGCTGTGCAACAATTTCTTTTGTTTGTTTTTCTCTTATGGCCATGTATAAAAACAAATTTATTTAATTAAAAATAAAATGTTCCAGGCCGGGCGCGGTGGCTAACGCCTGTAATCCTAGCTCCCTGGGAGGCCGAGGCGGGCGGATTGCTCAAGGTCAGGAGTTCAAAACCAGCCTGAGCAAGAGCGAGACCCCGTCTCTACTATAAATAGAAAGAAATTAATTGGCCAACTGATATATATATAAAAAATTAGCCGGGCATGGTGGCGCATGCCTGTAGTCCCAGCTACTCGGGAGGCTGAGGCAGAAGGATCGCTCGAGCCCAGGAGTTTGAGGTTGCTGTGAGCTAGGCTGATGCCATGGCACTCACTCTAACCTGGACAACAAAGCGAGACTCTGTCTCAAAAAAAAAAAAAAAAAAAAAAAATGTTCCTATATTCTTGACTTCCAATTTTTAACTTCCCTTTTCAGAGTTATGCCCTATTTTTAAATAAAATTTTATTTTTGAGATAACTTCAGTTTTATATTTAGTTACAAGAAATAATAGAAATCTTCTCAATGCTAATATTTGCCAAAGCTATAGCATAAGACCGGGCACAGTGGCTCACACCTGTAATCCTAGCACTCTGGGAGGCCAAGGCAGGCAGATTGCTCAAGGTCAGGAGTTCGAAACCAGCCTGAGCAAGAGCGAGACCCCGTCTCTACTATAAATAGAAAGAAATTAATTAGCCAACTAATATATATAGAAAAAATTGGCCGGGCATGGTGGCGTATGCCTGTAATCCCAGCTACTTGGGAGGCTGAGACAGGAGAATTGCTTGAGCCCAGGAGTTTGAGGTTGCTGTGAACCAAGCTGATGCCACGGCACTCACTATAGCCTGGGCAACAAAGCGAGACTCTGTCTCAAAAAAAAAACAAAACAAAAAAACTATAGTATAATATCATAATCAGGGTATTGACATTGACACAGTTAAGACACGGAACAATGCCATCACCTCGAGGGTCCTTCCTGTTGTTCCTTTATAGCTACATTCATTTCTACCCAACCAAAATCCCAAACTCCTGGCAACGACTAATCTATTATTTATATTTATAATTTTGTCAATTCAACAATGCAATATAAATGAAATCATATAGTATATAACCGTATGGAATAGGATTTTTCATTCAACATAATTCCTTTGAAGTCCATCTAAATTGTTGCACGTATTCATAGTTCATTCATTTTTATTGCTCAGTAGTGTTCCATGGTATGGACATACCACAGTGTTTATTCACTTGTTGAAGGGCATCTGGGTTGATTCCAGTTTGAGGATAGTAACTATAAAGCTTCTATGAACATTCATGTATACTATTTTGTGGAATATAAGTTTTCATTTTTCTGGAATAAATGCATGAGTGAATATGGGTTGAATGGTAGTTGTGTATTTAGTTTTATAAGAAACTCCCAAATTATTTTCCAAAGTCGCTGTGCCATTTTTTTTTTTTTTTTTTTTTTTGAGACAGAGTCTCACTTTGTTGCCCAGGCTAGAGTGAGTGCCGTGGCGTCAGCCTAGCTCACAGCAACCTCAAACTCCTGGGCTTGAGTGATCCTTCTGCCTCAGCCTCCCGAGTAGCTGGGACTACAGGCATGCGCCACCATGCCCGGCTAATTTTTTTATATATATATATCAGTTGGCCAATTAATTTCTTTCTGTTTATAGTAGAGACGGGGTCTCGCTCTTGCTCAGGCTGGTTTTGAACTCCTGACCTTGAGCAATCCGCCCGCCTCGGCCTCCCAAGAGCTAGGATTACAGGCGTGAGCCACAGCGCCCGGCCCGCTGTGCCATTTTATATTCCCATCAGCAATATATAAGTGATCCAGTTTCTCCACATCCTTGCAGCACTTGGTGTTGTCACTATTTTTAATTGTAGCCATTCTGGTAGGAGTATTGTGATAACTCATTTTGATTTTAATTTGCATTTTCCTAATGGCTAATGAAGACTAACATGTTTTCATGTGATGACTTACCATCTCTATCCTTTTCAGTAACATATTCATGGTTTTTGGCCATTTTATAATTGAATCATTTATATCCTTTTTGTTGAGTTTTGAGAAATCTTTGTATGTTCCAAATACTAGTCCTTTTTCTGATATGTGGTTTGCAGATATTTTCTGCTAGACCATAGTTTGTCTTTCCATCTTCCCAATGGGTCTTTTTTTTAATTATTTTTTTTATTTCAGCATATTATAGGGGTACAGATTTTAAGGTTTCAATAAATGCCCTTTCTCCCCTCCCCCCACAAGTCTGAGTTTCCAGCATGACCATCCCCCAGATGGTGCACATCTCACTCATTATGTATGTATATACCCTCCCCCCTCCCACCTCCCACCTGCCCAGTACCCTATTACTGTACTACCTATGTGTCCACTTAAATCCTGCTCAGTTAATACCAGTTTGCTGGTGAGTATATGTGGTGCTTGTTTTTCCATTCTTGGGATACTTCACTTAGTAGTATGGGTTCCAGCTCTAACCAGGAAAAAATGAGATGTGCTATATCACCGTTGTTTCTTAGAGCTGAATAGTACTCCATGGCAAACATATACCACATTTTATTAATCCATTCTTGGATTGATGGGCACCTGGGCTGTTTCCACAGCCTTGCGATTATGAATTGTGCTGCTATAAACATTCGAGTGCAGGTGTCTTTTTTGTAGAGTGTCATTGGATCTTTTGGGTAGATGCCCAGTAATGGGATTGCTGGATCAAATGGTAGATTCACTTGTATCGCTTTAAGGTATCTCCATATTGCTTTCCACAGAGGTTGAACTAGTTTGCAGTCCCACCAGCAGTGTAGGAGTGTTCCTCTCTCTCCGCATCCACACCAGCATTTGTTATTTGAAGACTTTTTGATAAAGGCCATTCTCACTGGAGTTAAGTGATATCTCATTGTGGTTTTGATTTGCATTTCCCTGATGATTAGAGATGTTGAGCATTTTTTCATATGTTTGTTGGCCATTCTTCTGTCTTCTTTAGAAAAGTTTCTGTTCAAGTCCTTTGCCCACTTTTTAATAGGGTTATTTGATTTTTTTCTTGCTGATTTTCGTGAGTTTTAAGTGTATTCTAGTTATCAGCCCCTTATCGGATGCATAGGATGCAAAAATTTTCTCCCATTCTGTAGGTTGTCTGTTTACTTTCATGACTGTTTCTTTGGCTGTGCAGAAGCTTTTTAGTTTGATCATGTCTCATTTATTTATTTTTGTTGCTGCTGTGATTGCCTTTGGGGACTTCTTCATAAACTCTTTGCCTAGGCCAATGTCTAGGAGAGTGTTTCCAACATTTTCCTCTAGAATTCTGGGTCTTTTATAGAGCAAAAGTTTTTAATTTTGATGAGATTCAATTTGTGAATTTTTTTTTTATTTATGGATCATGCTTTTGGTGTGAAGTATAAAAACTCCTTGCCAACTCTAGTTCCTGAGAACTTTCTCTTATTTTTTAATTCTAAAATTTAAAAAAATTGCCAAAAGTTTGATTATTTTACATTTAAACCTGTGATTCCTTTAGAGCAAATATTTGTATAAAGTGTAAGGTTTATTTACATTGAGGTTTGGTTTTTGGGGTTAGACGTACAGTTGTTCCACACCATTTGTTGAAAAGATTATGCTTCCTTCATTGACTTGCTTTTGTATCTTTACTCAAAATCCATTGGGCATGTTTGTATGGGTTAATGTCTACATTCTCTATTCTGCACCTTTGTTTATCCCTCTGCCAATACCACATTGTATTGATTAGTGCAACTATATGATAGGCCTAAATATCAAGTAGAATGAGTCCTTCTTCATCCTTCTTTTTCAAGATTGTCTTAGCTATTGGAGGGCCTGTTATTTTCCATGTAAATCTTAGCATAAGCTTGTCTATGTTCACAAAACTTACTTGAATTTTTGTAACAATTGCATTAAGCCAAGAATGGATATCTTTACTATTATATATTGAGTCCGTCAATCTATGACTACAGTATGTCTTTCCATTTATTTAGGATTGCCTTTTTGATTTCTTTCATCAGCATTTTATAAGTTTCAGCATACAAATCCTGTGCACATTTTGTTAAATTTATACCTAAGAATTCCATTTTCTTTGGAGTGTTTGTAAATGATATTGTCATTTTAATTTCAGTTTTAACATGTACATTCCTACTATATAGAAATGCGATAGATTTTGTGTTTTAATTTTTAAAAACATAATTTTTTCAAATGACATATTTGTGAATATTCTATCTACTTATGAATGTCTACTTCCTTTGCCCAAGTCTTGATTTTTTTTCTTTAGAGACCAAATAACTTTTTTTCTTTGAAAGCACATATTTGGCACCTATCAAAAAGTACGTAGTGAAATCCATTTATTCATTCATTTAACAAACATCTACTGCTCACTCTGTGATAAGTAATATACTAATTCTAGGATTACAAAGTTTTAAAGAAAAGTTTTTATCCTAAATTAGTTTATATAAGAGAAAATAAGTATGCAATAAATTGCTGTAGATACTATGAAAATAGCTTTGAATTCAATGGGGTTCTGCAAAGACAAAGTAGCCCCATTCCTCCCAAATCTTCCCTCTTGCAACTAAAAAGCACGGACATAACACAACAAACAAGCATAAGGAGTCTCTGAAAGGTGGCAGAAAGACCTCAGAACTTAAGGAATGACATGGCAACATGCTGTGTTCTCACTATTCTGCCTGCTCTTTTACTATTTTTTTCACTCTTTGTTCTGTCATTTGAAATGCCTTTTTTCATTGCCTACCTGAATAATACATATCTATTTCTTGAAGAAAATCTAGTTTATGCTTATTTTCATTTGACTTTACCTAAATTGCTCCAAAGACAATTGTTTCAGTTACCTATTTTGAGGGGAAAACACTCCAAAACTTAGTGGCTTAAAACAACCATTTTATTTGCACATGACTCTGCAATGTTGGCTGGACTCAGTTGGGTGGTTCTTCTGGTGATCTTGCCTATGGTCACTTGTGGCTGGAATAAGCTATGCTTCAGGGTTTGCTGAGCCTGTTTCTCTATGAATTTTAAGGGCCTATCTCTATTCACATGGTCTTTCCAGCAATAGTCTGACTTTTTATGTGGCAGCTCAGAATGTATAACCACTTATTAAGCATCTCTGTGCATCATTCTTACTATTGTCCCATGAGCCAAGATTAGAGATAATATGGGAGGAAACATTACAAGGTTCTGAATTCTGTGAGGTATAGTTCCTTGGTAGGGCCATAAACGTAACAGTCCAACAGAGTCTGCCTTTTGGCCTTTAATACTGTAATTCATGTCCTTATACATGCAATTTACACTGACCCCATTCCTAAGACCTTCAAAGTCTTATCTTACTGTGGCTTCAAGATCAGGTTAGAAGTTCATGATTTCATTATAAAAGTCAGTTCTAGGTATGAATGAACGTCATCATGCTTAGTTCCCTGACTGCAACTGCTCAGAAGTGACTCCTCTTGATCCAAGGCTCTGTGAACTAAAAACACTTGTTATCTGGCCCTCACATAGGCAACATACAATGGTGAGTCAGGGATAGCATAAGCAAACTAAACAGTCCTATTTGAAATGGGGGTGGATAGGAGATACAAAGCAGTCACTGGCCCACAGCAATTCTAAAATCCAGCGGGGAACATGTCACCAGTTTCTAAATTAGGACCCAGTTCACCTTACTGAGAGTACTTCTTTATTACTCTTGGGTCCATCCTTTTCCTATCCATAGAAAGTTAATGGCCCAGAGGCCTTTCTTCAATTTGAACTTTATCTGTCCCTTTTAGTATAACATAGTATGATTCCTTAAAATGCTGTGAGGCTTCTATGTATTAAATTGTAATTCATTTCATTAAGCAGAAGCTACACCCGCAAATATCAAGATAGATGCTTTTTTACCTTGATGTTCAGGTCAGGGTGCTGGAGGGCAATGCACCAGAGATTCTTAGATACCTTTTGCCTAGCTAATCTTAGGGTATGCCTCTTAGACTCTCCTACCTAAGCGTCTTAGTTTTGCCTCATAGACCTTCTTAGCTCCTTTCTCTGTATGATAGAGAGTATGCATTGTATACCCAACATATTACTATGGACATTTTTCGCCATCAAAATCAATGTGAGGTGTTTGTCAATCAGAAAACACTCAATAAATATTTATTGAATGAAATAATGAAAGATTGGGGTTAGTATTCCTCAAAATACCTTGTGGAAAACACTGCTATAAACAAAATTATACAATTGTCTGATTCTATTATTCTCCATGGGAAAATAAAAGAATTATATTTCTTATGACATCTCCTGTCTGAAACTAACACAAATTATGAACTGCTTATCCTACATTGTGATTTTTGGTTTTTCAAAAGACAGTTTTCTGTCTTTTAATAGAATATACCTTCACTGTCACCAGATGTAAATAGAAAGTAATAAAACATTAGGTCTTAATTACTTTATTTGACTTCTATTACAACTTAAAATAGTTTAAGGTAGATTAAAAGCAATATGCAAATATTTGCATTTATTACTCAATGAATAAAAATATTCTAGTCAAAAAATTTTAGGTCTAATAGACCCATACAAGTAACTGCTATACCTATAGGATAAAAAATTTAAGTAATTTATTTTAATCTATATAATAGAATGTAATTTTAATATTTATTAATGTTTTATGGGATTATTGTTTAAAACTCAAGTTATTCTTGAATAAAAGGATATATAATGTGAGCATCATTTTAGAAACTCTTAAACATTTATGCCCCAAGGAATCTTCATAATTTGTTCAGGGCAATCAGAGTCCATATAAATGTTTTATATCCTACTCAGAAATTTTAATGATCATATGCATATGTGTTCCAAGAACCTAGTATAGTTTCACAATCTTGATTTCCTAATTTCTAAACTACCTCGCTTAATTGAAACCATAGTATACCCTTGAGAATATCAGCTGTAATTTATAGGCTATAAAAATGCAATTAAACCTACATAAGCTAGTCCCTTTTTTAAAAAAAAGTCATACACAAGTGAAAGTCTTTAAAATAAGATGTCAAGTCTGGATGTAGAGTCTCTTATGTATGATATATTGAAATTGAAGAACTGTACATCAGGCATTCTTCATACACTTTTTGGGTGAAAACATCTTTCTTGCCATAATGGGCTCCAATGAGATTTTCCAGTTGCATAATTCTGATAATGCTTGGAGATGGTGCTGAAAGATAATAACTTTAACTGTCTTTCCATGTCTGAGACATGAAAGCATTTTCTAAAGGACCAAACTATCTTTGAACAGGGCAATAAATAGCCAGATTGCTGTCCTTCTGAATTGTTTAAGAAAAAAATGATGGAAGCAAAAGCTAAGAGCTGTGTGGGTCAACTATTTGATTTACTGATTTTTTTACCATCTAGGAAATACATGTCTTCAATATGACAGCCTAATTTTTTTTACTAAGAAGTTGAAATAAATTCTGCTGGAGTGATGATGGGGTAATTTCTTAGATCACTGGATTAAGATAAGCTTTGTCTAATCTTTCCAAGTCCTATAAAAGAGACAGCTTTGAGAACTTTTTGAAATCAATTGTGTCATGTCCAGGACAGAGACTTACAAATTTTCTCTAGGAAGTATCAAATTAATATGAAGAAGGTAGGCTACTGAAAAAGATACATTTATAAAATCATTAGGTACATAATGTTTAATTCTAAGATTTTATGTCGTCTTTCTTTGTTTTCCATTTTAGGTAAAATGAATCACTATGGGCCCTTTTCAGTCATGGATAGAGCATGCATATTTTTTCATATTTTATAAACATTACTAAAAGCCTATGATATGACATAATTGATAATTATAATGAGGAAATTATAAAATTGCAAACAATATTTTCCAGGCATGCAGGTCATTTACAATTCAGCAAGACTACTGGTGGCTATACTTTTGTGCTTTGATTGTTATTTTTTTCTTTTTTGCTAAAAACTATTCTGGAAAAATTGTTAACTGCTAATGTTGAGGCAGTAAGTGAGGAGAAAGTGAATAGGCCTAATAAAGTAAAATAGCTCCTGATTAGCAAAATTTGAGATAAGTGAAGAAGTTGAATATAAAGCTAAAATTATCTAAGACTCTTTCTAAATCTAATTTCGCATGTGGTTCCCAAGCAAAAGATATAAATGATAATTTCAATGAATATAGAGAAGACAAAAAGGCACTATTTGGTTTTAGGATAGCTCATTAAGGACCCATGATTTTAGCAATGCTTGAAAGGCTAAACTCATGGCTAGCGAAAGTGTAATTGAGAAAGATTTCTCTGTGAGAAAGGTTTCAGGAGGACTAGTATAAAAGATATTAAATAATGATATAGAACAGGGGTTGGCAAACTTTTTCTATAAAGGACCAAATGGTAAAAATTTTAGATTTTGCCGGCCATATAGTCTCTATTGCAACTACTCAACTCTGCTGTTGTAGCAAAACAACATCCATACACAAGACATAAATGAATGGCCTTGGCCGTATTTCAATAAAACTTTATTTACAAAAACAGGTGGTAGGATGGATTTGGGCTGTGGGCCATTGTTTGCTGACTGCTGATGTAGAAAATGCCTTGCAAACTGCAAACAGTTAAACCAACAGTAGCAACTGTTGTTGTTATTAACAACAATAACAAAAAAAGCCACAATCTATTCCTGATAGAGCAAGAAGATTAGCTTTGTTCGAAAATGGGGTTTTTGTAGATGATCGTTAGAAGAATGACTATAAAAAATAGTGAAATAGGCCGGGCGAGGTGGCTCACGCCTGTAATCCTAGCACTCTAGGAGGCCGAGGCGGGCGGATTGCTCAAGGTCAAGAGTTCAAAACCAGCCTGAGGGAGACCCTGTCTCTACCATAAAAATAGAAAGAAATTAATTGGCCAACTAATATATATAATATAAAAATCAGCCGGGCATGGTGGCTCGTGCCTGTAGTCCCAGCTACTCGGGAGGCTAAGGCAGGAGGATCGCTTGAGCCCAGGAGTTTGAGGTTGCTGTGAGCTAGGCTGACGCCACGGCACTCACTCTAGCCTGGGCAAGAAAGCGAGACTCTGTCTCAAAAAAAAAAAAATAGTGAAATAAAAATACTAAGACTAAAGTAACAGGTAAGTGTCAAGCAGGGAATGGAGAACTGAAAGCAGTTTTTGTCAAAGTATCTTAGAGCAACTATATGAATGTTTAGAGAAATTAGAAAATGGAAAACAGACAAGGAGTTTTTACAATAATTGAGGCATAAGGTGATGGACTATAGTTACAGTATTAAAGGTAGGGATGGCAAAGAAAATAAAACAGATTCAAGATCATTATTGGAAGGAAAAATTGATCAGGGATGATAGTTGAATCATTACATTTGACGCTGCTATGGAACACAAGTAAAAGGAAAAGAGACAGCAAGAGGCATATCTTAAGGCTTTTCCATACAAAATTAAACTTATTTATTGAAAAATGCAGGGTATTAAGAAATAAAATTGCCTAGATTTTAAGCTATTAAACTAGGAAACATTTAAATAGAGTTACCCCATCATTGCTCTCCCAAACAGCATTAGAATGAAGAAAGGAAGGGGTTTGAGATACTTTCTAGGTCCTCTGATGGTCCACTTGTTAGTCTTTCCCTGATGTAACTTTGCATCTCTGATCACACATATATTATCATTGAGATGGGAAAAGAAAAAAAAATCTTTTGATCACTTGTCGCAGTTAGGGAACAGGCTATTGCATATAACAAGAACGTTAAAAATAGCAGTGTCTTAAACATGAGAGAAGTTTGTCAAGGAAAAGTCCAAATGTAAGCATTTCAGAGCTCATATGTTGGCTGCCTAATTGTCTAGGTCTGGGTTTTCTTCTGTATTTCCAACACTGCCCTCTATAGGGCATGGTCCTCATCCTTATTTTTCAAGATGAAACCATCTAACCATCATATCCATGCTATTATAAGCATGAAAATGTAGAACTAAAGGAACAAAGAACATGATCCTTCCTACCTTTAAGAAACAATGGTGATATCGCACCTCTTGTATATTCCTGGATAGAGCTGGAACCCATTCTACTAAGTGATGTATCTCAAGAATGGAAAAACAAGCACCACATGTACTCACCAGCAAATTGGTATTAATGGATCAACACTTAAGTGGACATATAGGAATAACATTTATCAGGTGTCAGGCAGGTGGGAGGGGGGAGGGGGGAGGGGAGCATGGGCAATATACATAACCTTAACATTTGTACCCCCATAATATGCTGAAATAAAATAAAAATAAGAAAAAGAAAGAACAAGTCCCAAAGATTACTTACATCACTTCTCCTTACATCTCATAGGCCAGAACTTGTTTGCATAATTACAACAAGTTGTAGTGATGACTTGGCTATATAGTTTTTATAATTAGTACCTATGTGCCTGATAAAAATATGACTATTACTAAGGATCTTGCATTGGTATTCCCAAATGAAAAGCTCAAGACAGGGATTCTTGTGCAAGTGATCTATTCAGGCGGTGCTCTCTGGAAAAACATGCAGGGGAAGAAGCCAGGCAAAGATGTGTTTTCAAAAGTCTAGCCTCACCCTCATCCCACAGGGAGCTCTGAAGCATAAATTGCATCACAGAATTTATCCTGGCTTGAAGTAAGTTTAAATGTCTCAGGCATCTCTATCCAGGTGGCTCTTGTCATGCTAAGGTGATTCTGGAAGGGTACAGGTGTGAGCCTTGACCAGCCAACACCCACAGCAGCTGAAGGATGAGTACAACAGCTGGTGAAGAAATTCTGGGTGGGATACCAAAAGCATCTGCTACGCTGACAAAGAAAGAGGACAGATATTAAGGGGAAATTAGTAGCCATTTTTGTAACAGCCAAAAAGTGTCCCTCCACATATGCTGAGATGTCTAAATATTCTATTTTTGTTTTGCGCATGGCAAGCAGTCGTCAATATTTGTTGAATGACTAATGCATATTCTTGAAAAACTTGCTGTTTTTTCCACAGCCTTCCTTCCTTAACATTTTTGAAAGGATTTAAAAATGTTAATATTCTCAATACCACCATACCTACCCCAAACACATACACAAGTATCCTGCCCTCAATAGCTATTCCCTTTGCACAGATTTTTAAGTCACACTTGCAACCAATTATATAATTACTTTACTGAAATCACTGAAGAATTAGCCGGAAAAATCCTTGCACTTTCAAGTGCTTCTAATTCTTGTTTCCAGAGAATTTCTCATTGTCCAAGAAATAAATAACCAGCCAGGTTACTATGATTGGGTTACATACAACTTCCTTATATTCACCTTATTTAACTCTTAGGTGAAGAACAGGTTTGAATTTGCTCAACAGTTTGCCTTGGCCTAGATTTATGCTGGCTTTACAGTGACATTTCTAGCTTTCAGGCAGGTCTCCATTTAGTAACTGCTTCATGATACAGAATCTGAGGTTATAAAATAAAAACTTAAATGAGGTCATTGAATAAGCATTTCACTGATTTCATTATATCTCACAATTATAGATCTTCAACTATCCATTTTCTCCCTTGAAGATCATAAAAGACAGTCCTATAAAAGAGTCATGATTATGGAGTAAAGGAGTAACATTTAAAGATTTGAAGTCTGGTCCAATGATTTCAGGAAAATGTCTTATATTGTCCTAAAGCCAAAAAAAAGGAAAGAAACAAAAAAGCATGATTTCAAAGCAATACCACATCAGATTGAATTAGTTAGACTTCATATTACAGAAAAGTGGCTTAAGCCAGACAGTTTATTCTCTCATATAAAGTAGTTATACGATAGGCATTCCTGGACTTTTATGATAATTTCAGGATTTTGCAAGGCTCAAGCTCCAAGGCTTTATGATCTGCCATTCTTACTTTGTGACTTACATTCCCAAGGTCACTCCATGCTCCCAGTATAACTGAAAAACTGAATTTTTAATGTTATTTAATTTTGAATAGCCATGTGTAGATCTTAGTCTTTGTTTTGAAATGGTCGTTAAAGGCCATTTGTAGCTATTTCTTAGAATAGAAATTCTTCTAAATAGCTCTTGTTTTCCTAGAATCATGTAATGTAGATGTGAAAAGGATTTTAGATTTCAATGTCTGGGTGACCTCATTTTATAAATGAACAACAACAACAATGGCAGCAGCAACAAAGGCGACCCAGAGAGGTTAAGTGGTGGCTTTCTAGAAACCCAAAGCTAATGTTCAGAAATACTGAAAATCAAGCTGGATCTCCTGATTCTATAATCAGTGCACTCACAAATATTCGTGTATCTAAAATATTTAAAATTTTTTTCAATAATTCAGACAGATTTTCCTCTGTTTCAAATTAGTAAAATTTTATAGAATTATCATTTCAATTTATTTTCAATGGCTATTTTCTTTGAAGAATGGTTGCAATAATCTTACAACAAATTTTTACCCCATCTACCCTAGATATTGAGGCTTAGGCTTTCTTTCTGGTCTTGATTCTATAAACCAATCCACTAAATGATAAACTAGCAGTTAATTTACATTAATTTATATTAAAATAAGGATACTATTTCTGTTACTTTAGAAGTTTTTAGAATTAGTTGCATCTAAGTTTATGTGATTAAATTGGCTAGGGATTTTTGATATTGTATCCATTTAATTAATTCCAGTAGAGTTTCAAATATCTACTCTACAGCAGCAGCCACTGGACTAGACATTGAAAGCACAGCAGTGAATTAAGCCAGAATAGAATTAAGCTAGAATACATTCCTGTAGCTGGGAATCTATTCTGGAAAAGAGCCTTTGAAACAGTAATTACTTGTGTCCTGACTTTTAGGAAGGAAAAGAACAGGGTGCCTTAAGATCAGATAATAAGCTGACCCAGCTCACTTGGTGTATTGGCTCACATTTGAAGGCTGCACTGTGCCAAGAGAAATCTGAATACTTCTGGGGTTGCACAAAAAATTTCCAGAGTGTATGCCACAAGAGTAGTATGAAGGAAATTCATCTCCAGAATCTCAATTTCTACGTGTACTCTTGTCTAAAATTGCCTGAAAACTCACAATAGCACTCTTCCACTTTACAAAAGAAAGGCATACTTCTCTCCCTTCCCAAATTATAGCATGATGCATTGCCCCAGGGTGCAAAAAGGACTTAGAGTGCCAAACAAAGGGATAGTCTGAAATATTAGTTTGAAAAAAGGGCCCCTTAAACTCAGTGATCTTCCTCTCCTGCCTGTCTCACAGGAGTTTCTGATAAGTTTGAAGCTTAATCCAAGTTGGTATATTCTTAATTCACAACAACCAAAGCAATATATAGTAGTGATACTGAGTTGTTCCAATGTAATTGGAATGTTTTATAGGACTGTCAGCTTTTCTGAAATGCATTTCGTAAAACTCATGGATAAATTTTACTTTTCTTTCATATGTGGTGTGCATTATACAAAGAAAGAACATTGAAAACCTGTTTCATCAAATCACACCATGAAATATTTATTTCACTTAGGCAATTTTCATCTTATTTCCCTTTATATAATATATAATATTTTCTCCCACCTATTAGCAAATAGCTTATTTAAACTTACAAAAACTAGATGTCAAGTTTAAATAAAGAGGTTTTTAAAAGTTCTTTTAAAGGAAACATGATCCCCAAAAGTTTGAAAACTGCTGCTTAATGTTTCTCAAATTATGGTCTTATTTATAATTAGATAAAAAAAATCACCAAGGTACTGGTTTATAAATCAAACAAACAAAAAGATTCCTGGATCCTACCACATACCTATTGAATTGGAATTTCTGGGAAAACAACGTAGGAATCTGATGGTTCAGCATACACACAGCTGATTCTTATCCACATTAAGTGTGAGAATGTATACACAGGTGATAGTGATTACTATGGTTTGGATGTTTGTCCCCACCCCCCACAAACCTCATGTTGAAATTTGACTCTGTTGTTGGAGGTAGGACCTAATGGAGGTGTTTTGGTTATGGGGTTGGATCCCTAATGAAAAGATTAATGCCTCTCCATTGGCAGTGAGTGAATTCTCACTCTATTAGTTTCCACAGGCACTGGTTGTTTAAAAGAGCCTGGCGCCTCCCCACTCTGGCTCTCTTTTGCTTCCTCTTGCCATGTGATCTCTGCACACACCTGCTTCCCTTTCTTTGCCTTCCACCATAAATGGAAACAACCTGAAGCCCTTACCAGAAGCAGATGCTGGTGTCACACTTCTTGTACAGCCTGAAGAATTGTGAGTCAAAGAAACCTCTTTTCTTTATATATAACCAGCCTCAGGTATTCCTTTATAGCAACACAAAATAGACTTAGACAGTGATCCTTTTAAGAGAATTATATCTCATACAAATTCAGGAAGATGACGCTTCATGTAATCAAACATGTTGTATAGTCTCTTGATGGTAGACATCTAGCACCTAACAGTGCCCAGCGCTTAGTAGAGTCTTAAGAGTTGATGATTCAAAGGGAATGAACACCAAGGTCTATACCTCCTTCCAAAATATTAGAAGATTGAATGTAAAGGATGCATTGAATGTGAAAGGTGTACTCTATAGTTAATGGGGTTTTTTTTATTTTTTTACAAAAAACTCTTTACCTCTTCAGCTAAATTCAATTTACAAATGGAATCATAGGTAGTGAAGACATAGCAGGGTGCCTTCCAGATTTCACTGCTGTGATCTTCAAATGAAGGAACAAGGCAGATTAGTCAACTTTCTGAAAAGTTCTTAATTAAAGAAACCAATAGTGTGCAGAGTAACAGCCTGTGTGTTAACCTTGTTGACACAGTGTAGAAGTCCCATGTAGATAGCTTGTACAAAAGAATAAAAATGTTCTAGTTCCTAAATTGAAGTTTTCAAGTAATTGTGTTTCTAGTGAAAATTGCTTCAATGGATGTCTGTTCAAAGGCTTTAGCTTACAAAGTAAAGACTTGAAAATATAAAACTTTCTTGATCTCTGAATGTTGTTTTCATTAATTAGGTGAATATGACAGCTCTCTCTTTACCCTAATAGCCCCCCTGGAGGAAATAACAATTTTGTTTGTCTAAACAGTACTTAATGACTACTCTAAAATTAGAGTTTAAGACCTTTAACTCTAGAGTGCAAAGCTCTATGTCCTTGACTCTGATGTTTATCATGAATATTAATTTCTGATCTTAAAGTCAAGCCATGAAATTTTTATATATTGTCATACCTTTCCCTTGACAATTTTTGTAATTGCCATAATTTTCTCATCAGCAAGAGTTGTTTGTGGCTTTCCTGGTCTAAGGAGGCTATAAAATTGACAGCTCTGAATTCCCTCTTTTGTTTCAATGTGAAGCTGTAGACTTGTTTACTCTGAACAGTAACTAGACCTCTGATCTTAAAAGAATTATGGTTTTTATTGGTGCCTTTACACAATAAAGGAGTCAATATATTTTTGTCATTACATGTTTTCATTGTTACCTTTGGGATTACTTTCCTATCAGGGGAGATTTATGTTCATTGCTGCAGACACTTATTCTGTTGCTCACACAAAAATATTATTTTCTGCAAGATATCTATCATTTTCTTTAAAATTGATTTATTGATAATATTTGATCATCAATATGTTCATATTGTTTATAAGTGTTCAATGTTAACACTAATTAAATGATATATATGGACATATACATGTAAACACACATATACATACTTTTTTAATATATGTAATTCAATTGAAATATTATTCTCTTCTGTTTGTACTTTTAACAAAGATTTATTGAATATCTGCTATACATTAAGCCCAGACTTTGTTCTGTGGATAGAAAGAAAAATAGACAAAATACAAAATTGGCCTGAAGATGCCACGATCAACCTGGGAAAACAGACAGACTCATAAAAAATTATGTGTATCACTGTATGGAAAATGCTGTTGGAGATATGATGACAAAGAGCTATTGCAACGAGAGAGACTCAGGGATGGTTACACAGAACGGGGCATTGAGGCTGCACGAGATGGATCTTTCTTGATAGAGAAATGGAAAGGATATTTTATTGTACACAGTGGCAGTGGCTCAATCCCAGCCATGGTGATTTGGGCAAAGGGTTTTGAAAGGGAAGAGCAACAGCTATATATGGTAGAGTGAAAAGTTTAAAGTGGTGCATGAGAAGAGGCAGAAACTAGAAAGGAAACTTGTGAATAGATTTGGGAAGGACCTGAGAACAGAATCTAAGGCTCTAGTGTTTGAATTTTTTTCTTACTAAATGGAGATGGTGATCCAGGATGGCCTAAATATCATAGAGAAAATTATTCTAGATATTCAGTCATTCAGACAAATATTGCTAAAATTTATTTATGAACATTCTTCTTGGCTAGGTGATGGCTAAGAGTCAGTCTCTGTTCTCAAACATCTTATAGTCTTTCAAGGGAGAAAATTAAGTCAGTCAATAATTACTGTCTGATATGACAGAGGTTATGAGAGATGAAAGAACAGAGTGTAATGGGTACACAGATGAGGCATGTAATTCAGCATAAAAATCATGAAAGTCTTCTTGGAGATATAAGTATTGAGTTCTGATATGGGAATAAACCTTATTTAAATGAAAAAGGAGGTTTGCAGAGGATCCTAGGTGAGGAAATAGTAGAATGCTAGAATCTAAATATGCCTTCTAATTGTCTATGACTACAGCAAATGCCCATGACTTGGATTATTTTTAGATATAGCTACTTAAGTCAGAAGGGATCAGTTCATGATCTTGGCTACAAAACTAAAGAGCTAAAACTTTACATTAAAAGGTACAGGAAGACAATGATGAACTCTAATCAGGTGGATTTATTAAGGTCAGATAAAAGCCATCAGATTGGCCGGGCGCGGTGGCTCACGCCTGTAATCCTAGCTCTCTGGGAGGCCGAGGCGGGCGGATTGCTCGAGGTCAGGAGTTCGAAACTAGCCTGAGCAAGAGCGAGACCCCGTCTCTACTATAAATAGAAAGAAATTAATTGGCCAATTAATATATATACAAAAAATTAGCCGGGCATGGTGGCGAATGCCTGTAGTCCCAGCTACTTGGGAGGCTGAGGCAGGAGGATTGCTTGAGCCCAGGAGTTTGAGGTTGCTGTGAGCTAGGCTGACGCCACAGCACTCACTCTAGCCTGGGCAACAAAGCGAGACTCTGTCTCAAAAAAAAAATAAAATAAAATAAAATAAAATAAAAAAAAGCCATCAGATTGAGGGTATCAAGTGTTTGTAGAAAGCAGCCTTCATATGGGTGGGGTACTGGTGTCATCAGTGAAAGAGCTAATCACATGGGAGAATTTGAGGGTCTGGACTTAGGCCATGATAGTAGGAATCCATAGAAAGTCAAGAAAGCTACTAGGCCAATGCTTTCATAGAATTTGGCCATGGTTTGAATGTTAGGGATGAATCATCAATGATGACTTCCCAGAGAGTAGATAGATGTTGATGATGTAAAATGTGTGTATGTTTTAACAATCAAAAGGTTTTAGTACAAATATGAAACCTTCATAGAGAAATATTATGATTTTATTGCTTCCTGGCCTTTTGGCTAAGAGAAGTATTATGATTCAGCTGTGTAAAAACTGGCTAAGAACCAGAAGACATGGTTCCTAGATCTTCAGATTTCTAATAGTGTGAATATTGGATGATACTCTAAATCTTTCAGAGCCTCTAATGAAAAAAAAAATGGGATACACATCAGACATCTTTGTATAGGTTACGTGAACCAAAATATCAGTAAGCCTTGCACAAAATTTTAACTTTACAATAGAAACCACATCAAGTATTTTGGCCCTAGGATCTATCAATTTGTTTATTATTAATGAATGAGTGAATCTAGTTAAAGAAGTTTCATTTTTCCCATGCCTCTATTTGGACAGCTGCCACTAACTAAGTAGTGGTTTGTTACGACTGCACTTCATACACAATTTGTTCCAGACCAAAAAAGTGTCTTTGTTAAAACATTTCAATCAACTAAATTGCTTAATAACTCCAATTCATATTTTGAGGGGAAAATATACTTAGAAAAAGAGTTAAATGTGTAATTTTATTTCTGCTTCTTTGAGCCTCCTCTTTGTCTATGCCAACAGGAGTTTTCTCCTCCTATGAAACACTTTTTTGTGAGAAAATCCTCAGGTCATTGGAACTTAATTTTGAGTTATATTCCTGCCCCTACCCTCCAATATGTGTGTTAATTATCTTATGAAAAATAGCCTTTTCCTCTTTTTTTTTTTTTTTTTTTGTCCCAAGAAAGTCTTCAGTCTCATCCAGTAGTCAGATTAGTGTTAAGTATCTTTGTGTGAGTGGCAACTCTTTTCTGATCATAAAGAAAGAAATTATGATCCCCACAAGCACACCACAGGGCCAACATACCCTTTTATCAATCAGGAAAATATTTCTTTTTTATCTCTTTCTTTTCTGGCCCTTTGAAGTTCAAGCTTATGTAAGAGTTAATTTTAATGAAATTGTTTTAAAATATCTTTTAATCACTTTAACAAGCCTCTAGCAGAGCATTGGGTTACTTTCTTCCTCAAAGAGTTCAAGTTGTCTTTTCCAAAACATGTACTTAAAATGGCCTTGAAAAGGGAGATACATCAGGAATTTCCTTCAAAAGAATATAGGTGGTGGTTGTTGGAGTGATGAGTAGGGATATATTAATAGACGGAATTAAATCAGCAATATATTGATAAATGTTGGATGATGGTATATGGGAGTTAAGTAGTGTTCTTTTATGTATGTTTGAAATTTTCTGTACTTAAAAAGATTATGGAAACTTAAAAAATTAAAATTGTTCTCCTAATTTTATTTTTGTAGCATTTTATCTCTTAACATGATATATCAGTTATCTATGGTTGTATAACAAACCACTCCAAAAGCCAGTAGGTTAAAACAAGAAGCAAATATTGATCATGAGCCTAGAGATCCGCTGGACTGTCTCATGCATCTGCTGTTTCCAGTGGATGATTTCTATTCATTTTGCCTGGAATATCCCACATGTTTTGTGGTTATCTATATATAGGCTAGTCTAGTATGGCCTCAGTTGCTAAATGTGAGCTCTCCTCATGGCCTCTAATCCTTCACAGAGTAGACTGCGTGTGTGTGTGTGTGTGTGTGTGTGTGTGTGTGTGTGTGTGTGTGTTTCATCTAGAAGGTCTGGGTTCTAAGAAAAACAATATAAGACAATATAAGGATGTAAAGCTTCTTGATGTCTAGGCTCAGAACTGGCACGCCATCTAAAATTTAGCCACATTCTGTTGACCAAAAAAAGTCACAAAGCCAGCCTAGCTTCAAGGTGTAGAAAAGTAGACTCTACTTCTTCTTGGAAGGAACTGCAAAGTCGAATTGCACTGAGAGCATGAATGCAAGGGGGAGCATAAATTGGGGCCCTCAATGTAATCAATCTGTCATATAAGAATTTACTGCTTTTACTCAATGACTACAAATATTCTGTTAATTTGCAAATTTACATTTACAAATACTAACTCTCCCTCTAACTTTACCCTACCTACTGGTCACCTACTCTTGGATTTCCCATAGGCATCTCACATTCAAGTAACTAGAGTTTGTTACTCCTTATGTAAAACCTCCTACTCTTCAGTACATGTGTATATACAATTAATGTCTTTACCATTCATCTATTCATCCCTCTACCTATTATTTAATTCAATAAATACTTAATTCATGCTGATTATATGCCTAACACTGTGATAATCATCGATGAACGTAAGGTAAGTAAAAACAAACATAGCCTCTGCCCGCATAGGACTCAGAGAAATGAACAAGAAACCCAATGGGAAATCACACAAATAGACATGTAAAATTACATAAATAACTGCTGTTAAAGAGAAAAGAAACATGATTATGCATGATGTTATAATCAGATATTATTGACATGGTGTTTTGGAAAATCGAGAGAGGCTTATCTGAGTTTGTGGTAATTTAAGTGAGATCAAACTTTGGTCTTTGGTGTATGGAGACATAGAACATAAACCTCAACCAACCTGAGAAATGGACCTTTGCTATTAAAAAGCCACTAGAATTTGGGGGTTGTTTATAATCTAGTCTGTCCTGATGAACATACATGGTGTTATTATTGGTCATTCATACACATCTTGAAGACACCAAGGATGATGGCAGAGCTTGGGATGAGGAGGAAATCGGTAAACCAGGTATCAAAGCCTTTCTTAATGAGATTGCAGATGAGCTGAGAGGGCAAAACAGTATAGAACCAACTGATATACATTTAAAAAGGGCAGGATTTTGGAGAAGAGAGTGGATGAGGTATTATTTAGAAGCCATAATAGGAAGGAAGATCAGCAACCCCAGCTCCTATCTTTGAAATGCAGAAAATATGAGGAAATAAATACATACCACCTGAGATGGCTGCAGGGGACATGGTAGTCACAGAGGAAAACCAGGTTTTATTGGGTGGATGCCAGGAAGAAAAGGGGATGCTGAGGATTTAGGGTATTCATTTGGGTATGGAAATATTGTACCAAAGGGTACAGTGAAAGAGTCTGAGACATGGGATGTGTGTAGCCGCTGAATATGATTGAATAAATGAATGAATGAGTGAATAACAGAGCATTATGGACATGCTAATGCAGGAAAGTGTGTGTGTGTGTGTGTGTGTGTGTGTGTGTGTGTGTGTGTGTGTGTTGGCGGAGGTGATGCTTACAATTTTGGCATTGACTTGTTAAAATAAGGATGGCAGACATCATGAGTTTAACCTCACTGTCTCTTTGAGGGGGATGACTCACTTGGTTGGGGTGATGGAAGAACCACAGACCATAGAATCCATATGCTTTTTATGCTGGGTTGATGATGAATAAGAACTTCAAATCCTCAGTGTCTATAACTACTTTTTAGTCTAATCTCTCATTAATCCTCACATGTTTAATTGCTTCTGATCCAGCTGTCTTACATTTTTATTCCTCACTGCAAAGAAAGTGATATTTACACAACATAAATCTGAACTTGTTACTCTCTGTTTAAAAATCCTTCAGATTTCTCAAGCTTTCAGGATAACATTTAAACTCTGTTAAAGCACAAAGGCTCTTTATCATCTCTCCTGTAGCTACTACTTTTGTGTCCCCTCAAGGTACTTTCCTCTACTAATCTTTCATATCAGTAACACAGAACTACTTAAAGTAGCTGTTTCATACGAGTGTGCTGGTGTCTATGTTGTTCAATCTATCTGGAATCTCCATCCTACCCTCTTCATGTAGTTAACTCTTCTCCTAAGTATAGTCTGAATTAATGACACTTTGCATATATTTTCCTAATGTTCTTTTGAAGTAACTCAATTAACCCTGAAAGTTTCAGAAACACTTCATCAAACACTGAGTAAGCTTATTTCACTGCTTTTTTTTCTTTCTTTATTCCTGAAGCTTGGGAAATCATGAATTTATTTCCTTTGGAAGTATTCAATATTTTATTAGTGAATAAAAATATTATTAAAATAATTATGAAGCCAAGCATTGTAGCTCATACCTGTAATCCTAGAACTCTGGGAGGCCAAGGCAGGAGGATGGCTTGAGACCCAGAGCTCGAGACCAGCCTGGGCAACACAAGTAGACTTCATTTCTTTAAAAAGAAAAAAAAAAAAACTAGCTGAGCATGGTGGCATGCCTGTAATCCCTGCTACTTGGGATGCTGAGGCAGGAGGAACACTTGAGCCTAGGAGTTCGAGGCTGCAGTAAGCTATGATGACACCATTGTACTCTACCCCAGGCAGTAGAATGAGACCTTGTCTCAAAAAAATAAATAATTTTTTAAATAAAAGATAAAAATTACCAAAAAAATGATATGTACAAATAGCTTAATGAATTTAAATACATTTTGATCAAATGAGATGAAGGAAACAAAATAGTAAATATGAAAAGCCATAACAGAGAAAAAGGAAAACTATAGGAAGTGTGATTTGGAACTAAGATAGAACTAGAAATAGTATAATTGGGAAATGTAAGAGTATGACATTTGGGTCATCATGTGTACTTAAATAACTGGACATACAATTGCAGAGGTTATTTTGATAAGTGGAAAGATTTCTCATTGTTTATACATTTTTCCTTTGACAGAAACCTTCCTAAATTCTCTCCAGACACTTATCTTATTTCACTAAATATAAGATACCAAATATTGTAAGAGACACAATCAATATCTGTACCAATAAACTATGACACAATGCTTTCTTATCACAACAATTGTAAAAGACATCCCCAATTTTAGAGATGATAAAATATAAGCAAAATGTGCATCTTAGAATTAATTAAATCGAGAAATTGATGAAAAAAGACAAGTAACTAAATTATTACATATATGCTATCAGAAAACTTCCAGAGGAAATAAAGTCATGACCTTCCAAACTTCAGAAAAAAAAATTAAAGAAAATAAAATTTACTGAGACTGTTTGACCAGTATTTGTCAAGAAGTTTCTGTAACCTTAAGAGTATTGAGTTACTTCAAAATAGCATTAGAATAATACACGATGAGGGTTATTATCCCAGAATCTGGAAAGTGAGATGTTAATGTATAGAAAACTGATAAGTTATAAGCATATTTTTTGAGAGGGATATAAATTCTCTTAAGAGGAAAAGAAAACACCAAAGGTTGCAGTTTTATTCCCCTAGCAGTAGTCCCCAACATTTTGGGCACCAGGGACTGGTTTCATGGAAGACAAGTTTTCCATCGATTGGGCCGGGGGAGGGAGAGCTCAGGCGGCAATGTGTGGCCCCAGTTTCCTAACAGGCTATGGACTGGTGTCAGAGTACCGCATCCCTATAGGACATTAGTCAATTCTGTATCTAACTTTGCAATCTTATTCTATCACTTTTTCTTTAGTCAAAGAGATATTGTGGCAGACACTTGTTACAAAGGGCGAGGGAGATTTTATTCAAAACTATTGCAATATGGGTTAAGACTATTGCAACAAGGGCCAGAGAATGCACTCCATTGAAACAAAAGGCAGGGGAGGGCTTAAGCATTGGGGTGAGCTAGAGGCAAAGTACTAGAAGACACTAAGGAAAAGGTTGGTCAAGGTGGCTAGGTCATGTGTGTTTGCCAGTTGGTGCTTATCCAGGTTGGGCTCCCACCCTCCCACAGAGACTGGTAGTTAGGGACACTACGTTTCTTGATGTTTACATTTCAAAGGGATAACTCCTAGGTGCTTGAGAAAGACTTTCCTAGGTTGTAGAAGTTTTATATCTCAAAGGGGCAGAGAATAAAATTATAACTGAAAGTTTTCTAAAATAAAAGAAAAGGAAGGTTGGAGGCTTGTAATCAGAAAGAAACCTATCTAAAGTTTAGTCAAGCTGAGGGGCATGTTAAGGCCATCTTGGTCAATTTCACTGACTATATATACCAGTCTCTGATATTCTTTTTGGACCAACTTTGTCATCCTTCTGGTTCCCTCTAAACCTTTGACATTTGCTCACTCTATATTTGTATGAGGTTCATGATTTTATATTTATGAAAATTATATTGTGACTTTTTTCTCCTATAACGGTTGCTAGAACAAGCAGAAATCACAGAAACTGAAACTAGAAAACAAAGCAAAATAGCAACAAATAAATACATTAAAACCCAAATTTGGAAAAGGCAGAAAAATCATTTCTGGAATCTGACTAATGAGACAGCATGGGAAGACTGATGGGGTAAGGGAGGGATAAATGGAAATAATTGTCTTTGGAATGTGAACATGAACATAATGGAGAGGGCAATGAATAAAAAATATGACAATGTTAAGTATTTTATGTCATTGTCCCAAGAGGTGCTCAGTTGAGAAATCACACCAGAAAAAAAAAGCAATTTAAATTATAAGAAAAGTATGTGGTAACAAAATATTAGGAGAACTCAGAAGTGTCAGAGAATAAACAGTTTATTACCACCTTGTAAGTAGCTTCTAATCCTCTTTCTAAATTTTCTTTGTAAGTTCAAAAGTTAACTTGAATTCTAATTCAGACATGTAATAGATGAAGCTTGGAACTTTTACTTGTGTATTGCCAGGAAAAATATTTACCTTAATATATTTAAATCTTTCCAGGTACTCCTATTTATTTATTATAAATGTATAAAAGTACTTTTCTTTGATGCTATACTAGGTTTATTTCTCATTGTCTGAGAAAATGAACTGAAAATTCTAATCTCCATTTCCTAAATTACTATTTTTCTCCATGAAATACCTAGAAATATCCAAATGATTGGATTAAAATAGAGTATGGTAAATTGCCTTCTAGAAACACTCTTCAAAATTAGAAATTACCAAAAGTAGAAATCTAAGCAGTATACAGTAGTTTTTAAACTAGCTCCTGGAAGATGTGCATAAAGATTTTTGCTTTGATTATTTTTATCTTGTCATCGTTAACAATTTCAAGTATAAAAGACATTCTGTACATAACAGGTACTTGATAAATGAACATTAAATTTGAAAATCAACTATCTCCTTTATTTTCAGTATTAATGTAATCAATATGAACCAACCAGTAAAGAACATGACAGAGTTGCATTACAATTTGTAGTCTAAATATTCCCTTATAGAGAAATTTCAGGAGCAATGTACTCTACACGGGCTTTCCAAAGATTGTTTTCAGGGATACTGGTCTGTCTAGATCAATGCAATTGACACTATCCAATAGAATTTTGAGTGTGATGATGGAAATATTTCATGTCTATGCTGCCCAATACAGTAGCCAATAGCTACATATGGCTACTGAGCACTTAAGATATGATTAGTACAACTGAATAACTGAATTTTACATTTTTTCATAGAAATTAATTTATATAGCCATACGTTTCTAGTGGCTATAATATTGGACAATACAGCTCTAGATCCTTCAAAAACAAAGAAAATATTTACTTATTTATTTTTTGTTTCAAGAACAAAATTTTGCCAAACCTAGAATTTCCCAAATTTAGTTGTTCAAGAAACTCTCTTTATATTCTGAAAAAAACATGGGGGTACACTTTTCACAAATTTTGTATCAACAATAAAAAAAAGAATAAGATATTTCAGGCCATTTACACATTATTCCATATTTTATTTGCTCATTCATATATGTATCCATTCAAACAACATCTAGCGAGCTAAGTGCTTGGCACCTTTGAGATACAGTCTTGTTCATTTATCAAGTATTTCTCATGAGACAGGCAGATTAATAAGAGATAATTACATGCAGTCTGGTAAATTCCAAGAAACACAGAGGACATGGGAATATAGAGGTGGCACACAATCAAAATTTGCCACGGGGAAGCATTCCAGAGGGAGACTGGAGGACAAGTAGGACAATGCCTGGTTAAAAAGAGGGCTCCTTTTCATTTTTATTTCTCTTACTCCTCTCCCCAGGATTTAACACTTTACCTGTATTCTTCCAGCTAAGTCCTTGAATCACAATTCATGCTTGGATTCTTGTGGGTTGCTTATTTAGACTTTAAATCAAAGGAATGAGTCTTGTTTTTACAGATTGATTTGAAAATTAGATGTCCTTAACATTTTCTACTTCCTTGCTGCCACCCCTGACTGCTTTCCCTGTTCAAATCCATTCACACTCCCACATACACCACAGAAACAGGCCATTTTTACTTTAAGAGTATTAGTGCTAATAGTCTGGGATGAAAAGACATAAACAAATATTAACCAGAGAGGCTTAAAGTTTTCTACATAATCTACAGTGTTCTTAAAATAGCCCCCTCAATTTCAAGTTCTCTCAATTTCCTTCAAGATAAATTCCATAGCCATCAGAGTAGTTTAAAATTCCCTCTAAGATCTAGTCCATGTTTACTTCTCCAGTTTAAGATCTAAAGATCCTAGAACAGTGTCTAGCACATGGTGAACACCCAATAAATATTAACTATTATTCTAGGAAATGATTTTCTGTCCAGGAAACCTTAAAAGGTAATAAGATTAAGAAAGTGATACATACTGCAGCAAATATATAAAAGTCCTATAAATGTTACTAAGAGCTCATCATTCCTGACAATCTACTCCCCAAACCCTACCCTCAGTCTTCATTCTTTCAAACTTCAAAGGATAAAGTTTATCCATTCATATCAAAACCTTCCTTTTTTCACATATCAACACACATTTAAAACAATCTATAATTGTAGACACTATTTTCTCCTCAAGAACCTAAGTGTTAGGAAACAATTCTACAAATATTAAAAACACAGGTGATGCCTGCTAGGCACAGTGGCTCATGCCTGTGACCCCAGCACTTTGGGAGGCCAATGTGAAAGGATCACTTGAGGCCAGGAGTTCGAGACCAGCCTAGCCAATATAGTGAGATCCCATGTTCATAAAAATTAATAAAAAATAAAAAATTAGCTGTGCATGGTAGCACGTGCCTGTAGTCCCAGCTACATAGGAAGCTGAGGCAGGAGGATCACTTGAGCCTAGGCATTTAAGGCTACAGTGAGCTATGATTGCCCCACTGCACTCCATCCTGGGCAACAGAACGAGACCCTGTCTCTAATAAAATATAAATATTTAAAAGCACAGGTACTGTAAGACTGATGGAGATCTTACAAACTAATTTTATCTTATTAACTGAGAAAGTATAGGGTAGTTATCACAAACCCAGATCTAGCACAGGATTCATTTCTGGCTCTGGAAGTGAGTGCCATTAATTAATGTCAACTGCTACCTTCTCGAATAACCACCAGTATAACCTGTAGATCAAGCAAAGCTGAGTTTATTACTTAGTGCAGTAAAGAAGACCAACAATACCTTGAGAGGGTCTTAGTTGGTTCTCAGAAGATAGAGGTTGAGGGCAGATATTGTTTATAGGATTTGGGGGGAGGTCTGGGTTCAAGTGGTTTTGAATGCAGACATTGTATTGAAATTGGGCAAAATCCAAGTTATACTAGATAAGGACTGGTGGGCCCAGTGAGTCTAGGATTTTGAAATAAGTCTTGATGAATAAATAGCTGTTGGATAAGTGAGAGGGATCATAAAGTTGAACAATCAATTGTCCCAAAAAAGGAGGCTTTTTCCCCAAATAAATAACTTAGTATCTTGGGACAGAACTGGTTGATCATTGGGTTGATCAATATATTTTCAGGAATTTCCTGAAGCCACCAATGAAACTATATATTAGTTTACAACATCATTTCCTGGAAAAAGACTTCCTGGAACAAAGAATAAAGCCATATTGATGTAGGGATTTTACTAATTAAGCTATCTGAGTGACAACCTCTTGTAAAATAGGGATTCCAGTGACACCTTTTTCATTTGGTTGTTTTGAGGATTCAGTGAAATGTGTAGAAAGTTCTTATCAGGATTCCTGCCACTTAGTAAAAGTGTTATGACTGTTAAATATCTTCTTTTTTAAATTAACTTTTATTAAAGTATCAACCCCCCTTTTTTTTTTTTTTTTTTTTTTTTTGAGACAGAGTCACACTCTGTTGCCCTGGCTACAGTGCAGTGACATCATCATAGCTTACTGCAACCTCAAACTCCAGGGCTCAAGCGATCCTTCTGCCTCAATCTCCTGAGGAACTGGGACTACAGGCACATGCCAACATGCCCGGCTAATTTTTCTATGTTTTTGTAGAGACAGAGTCTCACTGTTGCCCAAGCTGGTCTCAAACTCCTAGCCTTGAGCAATCCTACTGCCTCAGCATCCCAAAGTGCTAGGATTACAGGCATGAGCCACTGTGCCCGGCCTCAAGTCATTTTCTTATTCACTCATTCTAAGACATCCCCAAATGTGAATGAAAGAGCCATGCACTCAAAAACTTGTACACTTTTAAAAATGTTACTCTGTGACATGGAGTGGTCTGGTAAGAATAAAAAGGATGTGTCAAGGCAGCTCAGGAATTTTAGAAAGGTCTGAAAACCTGTGATAGTGAAGGTGATGTTTGACCTGGGCCTGAAGGATGCGTAGTAATCTATGAGACATCCAAGGGCAGAAGATCATTCTAAGCTAAGGGAAAAGTATGTACAAAGGCTAGAAACTATTAATTTCCATGCTGGGTTCCAGATATGAAGGAGAAAGCAGTGTAATTCCACATAAAAGTCCAGATGGATCAGCAGAAGACAAGTCTGGATAAGAAAATTATAATAAAAATTAAAAGAATTCAATATATAACAGTAATCAATCAGTATTTACAACAATCACGGGTTAGTTCCAACCAGAGAATCAAGAGTTGCCTTTTTTTTTTCTATCAAGATAAGGAGCTGGGCTTCTATCATATACAGTCTAGTGGTTCTCAAATATTTTTGTACACTAGAATCACATGAAAAAGCTTTTATTAGGTCATTGACTATGAAATGTCTGATTTTGAATCAAAAGTTTAGTTCATTATATCTCAAACAAGAAATGGTATAATTAATCAAAGTATACACCAAACTATCGATGCAGTTTTGCCATCTTAAAGGTGGCTTGTTTATGCCAGCAGCAAAGAAGCCTGGAGAGTGACTGGTGATGAAATAGCAAAAGGCATTTCCCACAGTTTGTTGACAATTGAATATTTTTCCTGGCAAGAAGTGGTCCAAGGCCTGGAAGAAGTGGTTGTCAGTTGATGCAAAGTCTGGTGAATACAGTGGATGATAGAGAATTTCCAAGTCTTGCAAGAGGATTAGCCTGTCTCTGTTGACCAATCTCAGCTGCTTAATCACAAGCATCCTCATCATTTCATTCAGCTGGTTGCAGTAGACATCTGCTGTAATCAACTGACCAGGTTTCATGAAGCTCTGGATAATACCAGCGCTGGACCACCAAATAAGACACCATTACGGGTTTTTTATGAATATTTGGTTTTGGACTGTGTTTTGGCACTTCATCTTTATCCAACCATTGTGCTGAATGCTTGCAGTTGTCAAAAAAATCTATTTTTCATCACATATAACAATACGATACAGAAATAGTTCACCTTTATGTCATGACAGCAAAGAAAGGCAAGTGTTAAGACCATTTCTGTTTTGCTGCCCATTTAATTCATGTGGTACCCATTTGTCCAGCTTCTTTACCTTGCTAATTTGTTTCAAATGGTCCAATATTGTTGGAATGGTAACATCAAACTTTGCTGCTAATTCATGCATGGGTTCAAATGGATTCACTTCCACTATAGCTTTCTGCTCATCATAATCCACAATGGTCTCAGGACACCCACATAGCTCACTTTCAAAATTAAAATCAGAAGAATGGAACTGCTCAAACCATCCATGTACTGTGTGTGTTCATTAGCCACATCCTTCCCAAATACTTTGATGATATTTTGAGTCGTCTGCACTGCATTGGTTTCACGATGGAACTCAAATACAAAAATAACACAAATTTTTGACTTATCTGTGGTTTCACAAAAATTTCTCTAAACAATATTTTGAGAGATAATCACAAGCAAAACACACGTTTTAAAGAATGCACATGTACCTTCACAATAGAAAAAAAATAAACAATAAGATGTATCAAAGTGAAATGTCAGCAATAACAACTGTCAAACTTAGTACTTAAAGAAATTGGACATTTCATACTTAATAACCTAATAAAATTGTCCCTGTCCTGCTCAAACCTCCCAAAGATTCTGATTTAATTGATATGGGCTGGAGCCTGAGAATCCATTGTTTAAATATTTTTTTATTTTGTTTGTTTAAAGTTCTACTAGTGATACTAATATATAAGCAGGATAGAAATCTGCCTTCATTAAACAGTTACAACCTGATACCAATAGTCACAAGCCCAACACAAGCCAATTAAACAATATTCTTAGGGTTCACATGTATAATTATGGAAACAAGAAGTTATAAAGGGTAATTTTAGCAGCAATGAGAGGATGAATTAGGACAGTGAATTTTCAGTCACTTCTGCTTAGCTGGGGCTTGGTTTCCAGAACAAAAGGAAAGAGACTCTTCAGATATTCCTAGTGATTCTGGAGTCATAGGCTAAGGCTAGGGGCAGTGGACATGAGATGGGATGGATTCAAAAGACAGAAGTAGATGTTAGGATGTGCTAAGGTATTGGGATAAAGAAGAGAGAGCTCAGACAACAGCCCAAGAGTTTGTAGCTATAGGAGCAGGAGTAGTAGTTATGGAATGGATATAAAGATGACAAATTTGAAAGTGTTAAGTGTAAGGAGCTTCCCAATAAATCATGACTGCTTCCTGAGCCATTACTTCTTTCACAGCCCCGGGGCACAGCTATGTGGTCCCTCCCTTCTCTTTCTGAAAATTTTTAACAGTCTGCCTTCTTTCTTCCTTTGTGTATTACCCCCGTGCCCTCAGGCCATGCCCTGACTGCTTTCTCAGTTCCAAAATATTTCCTCTACTCTTCTAAGTATTGTTTTTTGTTCGAGTAGATCTTACTTTTGAATTGAGAAACTTGCTGTAGTGAGCATCCCAGAACCAAAGGAAATGACAGTATTTATGAACTGTCTCTGATGAACATTTAAAAAGGCAAAAGTGGTCAATTTTGGAGATAACCTCAAGTCGGCAAAACTTCCCTCTCCACCCTATTGCCAAAGATTCTGGAATATATTATGAAAAATGAAAATTACAGGCAGGCAGAAAACCCAAGTATGTATATTTTTATTCATGATATTGAATTATAAAGTGAGAAGAATAGGCAGGATTGATGACTGTAATCATAATTCAAGGAAGAGTTCTGTAATTCTCCCCAAATAATTTGGGCTCTTGTGTCACAATTACTGAAACCCTGACTCTAAGTTAATGGGAAGGATAACATGGTTGCCGGCTTTTTACTGGTAATGAGAAAAATGCCAGAAAAATATCCAATATATGTTGCATTTTGTCAAAGACAGCAATGTTAACATGACAATGAAATTTAGTTTGTTTTTTGATTTTTTTTTTTTAAATCCCTCAAAGATCAAGGGACCAATGTTTTCTAGTAATTCATCTAGGAAATTGACCACCTTTGGCTTTTCTTATTTTATTTTCATTTAGAGAATATAGTTTGCATATAAATGTTGATTGGAAATTATTTTTGTACATAATGGCTTGTTTAGAATAACATCTACTGATACATGAAAGAAAGATAAGAATTGTAGCTGTGACAGCAATTTCAATCAGAAATAAAAATGAAATTTACCAAAATTTATGCTTCTGATTTCATGCTATATATTTGTTGATTTGTTCATTCCCTGAGGGATCAGTAGAGAATATGTAAGTAAAAGAGGACAAGATTGTACATTAAATACAATATGTCTTCTGGGAAGATGGAGAAATCTTTCAGCCTTAGCAGCCAGCATGTGTGTGCATGTGTGAATTTACTCAATAATAATAATACCACTTCCATTTGCATGGTATTGTAACGATTCTGTTCAATCTTTTCCATATTTTCTCTCTTTTTAGTTTCCCTACAATCCTCTGTGAGGTAACAATAATATATATGATACTCTTAATGAAACCCTGTGACAGGCAGTGCCTCATTTGAGAAAACAAACTTGGGAAGTAAGCAATATTAATATTAACTTCATTTAAATGATGAGGAAATGAGAGTCAAACAGAATAAGTGACCTATCAACCAGCACCCAGCTATCTGAGATAAAACTGATACTCTAAACTCAGTCTTGTTAACCTAGCACTATCCTTGATTCATAGAAAATAATTTGAAATTTAATAAACATCTGAAATTTAATTCATAGTTGGTATAGATACAGCATATAACTACCATCAGGAATTTTGCCTTTTTTTTTTTTTTGAAAGTGTGGACTATTATATCCCAAGAGAAATTTTCTTTGTGACTGAGTGTTTTCCAGGAAGAGATTACTTAACTAATTTGAACCATATAGACATCTCCTTAATTTATGGAAAGGTACAACATAATGTAGGGTTACAGAAGAGCCATGCATGTTGAATGCATAATCTGCACGTTATTTTGAAAGAAGGGAAACATTTTAATACAAAACTGCTCAACATGAACTTGATGAGGTATTTTCCCTTTGTTTCTGTTAGTATAAACTTGCCTATCTCTATTAATTATTGGCGGGCATAAAGTAAATGGAAATTAGCACAAAGTAACAACAATAATCTAAACATGCAGAGAGTTCAATGTTTATTTTATTTCACAGAAAGATGCCTATGAAACTTGTATAATAAATTGGTAGGCTAAAAGAATAACCTCATATAAATGCAGAATATAATTACCATTTTCACAATTTTGGTACATGTTGGAAATGTCATTTCAATCAGGGCTAATCATAATATGACAGGAATAACTGTTATACCATAAGTGATAATGTTATGCTGCTCACTTTTTCTAAATTTGGTGGCAAAATATGCAAAGATAAAACTTTCCAAGAGCCAGTAAAACATGTTCAAGAATTTTCCCACTTTAAAAAATATTTGCGGGGAAATATTCATAATTATAGGGCAACAATTATTTTGATAACTTCATTGTTTTTAGATTAACCTCTTGTTAGAATTTTGCACTTTTTATAGCCAATGAATAGAACAAATGTCAACTTCTAAGTGATAATAAAAACTTTCATATTATGTTACCTTTTTCCACATATATATTCTCTATGCCACATATATATTCCATATATAGTCCATATGTATTCCATATATAGAGAGACACACAGATATACATGTACATATGGTATTTTATATATGTGTATGTATCTCTCTATATATTAATCTAAATATAATTTTATAAATGTCTCTTATTTTTTCAGTACATATGCTTCTTATCAATAATAAAGTAGTTAAAAACAACAAAGAACTTCAACATAAAGCTCATAAAGCTCATCATTGCATTATGAAGTTGATATGAATGCCATGTTGATGTTATCTCATACTTTGGCTCCTGATGAAGAAACAGATAACAGCAAAATTCCTTTCATTACTGATTTTGGGGGTTCTCACAAAGTTCATGCCATTTTTATTTTATTTTAACTTACTTTATTTTTCTAATGTGCTTTTTAGGGACTAGTCAACAAATGGTTTCTTAAAATTACCTCTCTGGTGGAAAGTTGTTATAATTAGAAATAAACTAACTGTTGCTGTGTATATAGCCTCAGAACTAGGGAACGCCAGGGAGTCAAAAGGGTACAGAAGAAAGGAAGACATATATATTTTGTATTTTGTTTCTGATTTTTTAAAAAATTGTTGGTGTTGAGTGCAAAGTCACATTGACACACCACATAAATAAATGTGTTGATTTTGAATACTTGGAATCTTAACCTTTGGTTCAAGAACCCGTAGGGAATTCAGAAGTTACCCAAATGTCCTGTAATTGGATGCACATTTTTATTTTCATGTGCATATATAATTTTATGGGGAAACAATAGACGACTTTTATCAAATTTTTCTCAATGTACAAGACCAACAAATAGGTTCAAGACCACTACTTTACATATTAATTATATTCAGGTCCAAATGGAAAAAAAGACATAGTTCTGAAAAAATATCATAAAAACTTTAATGAATTCACTTTGGTTCATATAAGAAAATCACACAAAAGAATCTGAACCAAAGCATCTTCCAAAAAGCGTTACAACAATGAAGATTATGCTCTTTGCTTAAGTAGAAGATTAAGAAATATATTTGAGCATATTTAAAGCCTCATAATCATACAAAAAAGAAGCTAATATCCATTTTATGTTGAATAACTCATGATCATAATGTCATTAATATTATTAATGACAAACACAAAAAATTCAGATAAATTCCTATTCTTATAAAAATTAAGAATTGAATATATTTTATGATTAAAACTACATAATGTTTGCAAAAGCTACAATGTTAGTCTTATGTATGATAGTTTTTCTTAAATGTTAGTTTTAAGTAATAAGTCTTTAAGGTCTCCAGATAACTTAATGTGAAGGCAAAGGATTTCTAAGAGGTTTTGATCATACTTAGAGTGGAGAATTAAGGAGAGTGATATTGATCCTTTTATAGTTCATAAGCATCATGATTGGGTTGTCACAGGCATGTATGAGATGTGCCTCTCTCAAACCTCATTATGATGTTGGCATATTACCCATCTGACATGAAAAAAAATATTTTTTTTTTTAAAAAGGAGAGTGATTTAAGACCAAGATCAAGGTGATCTGCATTCCTTTAACCATTATGTGAAGTCACTGACAAAATTATTATTATTATTTTATCTCTAAAAAGTATAGAGAGAATTTTGCCCACAGAAAGAAAATGTTTTCTTTCAAGAAGTAGTTTGAGGTCGGTCACGGTGGCTCACGCCTATAATCCTAGCACTCTGGGAGGCTGAGGTGGGTGGATCGTTGAGCTCAGGAGTTTGAGACCAGCCTGAGCAAGAGTGAGACCCCATCTCTACTATAAATAGAAAGAAATTAGCTGGACAACTAAAAATATATAGAAAAAATTAGCTGGGCATGGTGGCACATGCCTGTAGTCCCAGCTACTCAGGAGGCTGAGGCAGGAGGATTGCTTGAGCCCAGGAGTTTGAGGTTGCTGTGAGCTAGGCTGATGCCATGGCCCTCTAGCCTGAGCAACAGAGTCTCACAAAAAAAAAAAAAAAAAAAAAAAAAGAAATAGTTTGAAAGGCTCCAGAGAAGCAGAAATGAGTTACATGTTGTTTCCTGAAAGGGCCGTTAGTAGGAGCTCACCTCTAGCAAAAGTGCTGACATCTCTTTGAAGAAGTTTACAGCTGCTAAAAGGAAGCCAACCTTTAATATAAAAAAGCCTGTAACAGTAAAGGACACTGACAGATATTTATAAACACAGGTACAGGAGCAACTTTAATTCACTTTAACTGCTAATTTTTATATTTTTGAAAAATATGAATATGTGTATGTATGTATGGGGGTGTGTATGTATGTATAGTGTCAACAATATTTTCTTTTAGCACAAATAATTTAGAATTATCTAAAAAGAGATTTGTTTTGTGTATGTGGGTTAGATTATATCATGTTTTTGGAAAGAGTAATAAATTGAGGCAATAATTCATTAAATTTGGGCTTGATTTAATAACCCAGAATTCTCTAAGATGCCACTAACATATTTTTTGGCAATTGCTGTATGTGCATATTTTAGGGAGGGTTGTAGAAAAGGTATTTGTGCCAATTATGAGACAGATCTTTGCCTAAAAAAAGAAGGAACAAATATAAGTAGAGGCATAAATCAAAATATAAGTGATGTAAGTCAATTTAAATCAGTTCTTAATAAGGCTTTCTGATTAATATTCTAACCTTTAAAAATTATTTTCTAAATCATATTCCCTGTTGTGAAACTTAATTCTTATAATAAAAATCATGCTTTGCAAAAAACCCTCTAATTTTCCAATTATATTATGAAAAAAATAACGAGTCTTCATGATAGAAAAAAAATAACAGAAACTGAGTTCATGGAGTTGCATTCTCTTGCTGTATGTTTGTTACATGTAGTCTTTCACAGTGGCACATATATTCCAAATTCAACATATTTTATATTCAAAGATTTGTATCAGTTAGCTTTTGCTGCATAATAAACCACTCTAAAACTTAATGCCTTAAGACAATTTAGCTTATTATTCTCCTGTGTGTTTCTTCTGGTCTGGGCTTGGCTCTCTCATACCATCTCTGATCATCTGGAGCCATGACCAAGTGTGGCTTTCACAGTATCTTAACCCTTCAGAGACCTTAGGTTTCACATCTAAAAAACAGAGTTAAAAAACAGCAACCTCATAACTGGCTAAAAAAAATAAGAGCCATTCCTCAAAACTGTCTCAGCTCAGCTCTCCAACAAAATCCCTGAAGGACAATTTTAAAACTAGACTATTTTTCTCAAGCTTCCTGTTCAGACTTCTCCTCCTTCCCCTCTCCTTAGCTGATATTCCACCTGATAGGTTTTTAAACATTTGGAACCATCAGATATGAATGTTCTTACCTTCCCAATGTCCTAATTATAAATGTATTCATGATCACAACCAACCTCATGATTTTTCCTGTCAGGGGATGAGGGTTTCATCTTTCACTTAGGAGGTAATTATTTCACTTGCACTCTTGATTCTATATATTCCTATTCTCTTTCAACTCTATAGTCATCTTCATTTTTTCCTCTTCACCATAGAACTGCCATTTCTTTTGTTTGTTTGTTTTTTCCTTTTCTGAGCCAATCCTCTTAAGGGAGTAATCTCAATTCTCTATCTCTATGATCTAATCTCCCACTTCTTCCTAATCCACTGTAATTTAGTCTTTACCTGTCATGGTGCAAAAACTATTATTTTGATAGTCAATGGTGGCTTTCATATTGGTGAATGTAGTAAACATGTGCTAGTTATTTTTTTTTTACTGGTTCTGTATTCTGCACTTAACACTGTTCATTACTCTGTCTTAGAAAGTATACATGTTTGCTTCTTATTACTCTAGTCTCTGTTCTCTTTCCCCTGTGAATGTTTTTGTCAGCATCCTTCATGAGCTCCTCTTCTCACAGTCATTTTTTAGGTAAAGGTGCCACACATTTCCATCCTAGTTCCTCTACTCTTCTCACTCTGCACACCATCTTGGTGTCCTCATGCCATCTCTAATCCTCACTTCTCCATCAGATAGTTGTATGTATGGTTCCAGAAGCACACCAAACTCACCATGTACAAACTCATACCGAATATGAATCTCTCATTCTTCTCTTAGCATAACATCCTTATAGTCACCTAGATGAAAAATGAAGGAGGCATTCTTGTTCCCCTGCTTCCTCACTTCCTCACTCAATTAGTCACCAAGACTTGCACATTTCTCCAACAAATATTTTCCTTTTGTTCCATCCCCTTTCATCCCTATACCCACATCCTGGTTCAAATATTTTGTATCTCTTTTTTGGTCTACTGCCACAGCGCACACAGTTTCACATAACTGCACTATCATTCACAAAATATCATTTTTGGATTTTGAAGCATGGCATACATTTTAAATTATAAGTTTGTCTTCTAATGACTTCTTATACAATCACATGTACAATTTACCTTATACACTTGATACGCTTGTGACTTATCTCATGTAAGGATGGAGAGAGGATAATAATCCCTTTCCTCCACATCCTAGGGGTCACAGTTGACACCCCCATAATAAAAGGTTAACAAGAGATAAGCATAACAAATTTATTTGATAATAGTTTTACGTGCCACAGAATGAAGACCCAAAGTTACAGAGAAAACTGTCCATTTTTATGTTTAGATTCAGTGAAGAACGAATAGCCATGTAGAACTGTGATTGAATAATAAGGGCATGATCTAATGCTAATAGACTGAGTGGGGGAAACCTAGCTAGGCCTTTCTAGATTATTGACATGATTTGATGATGTATTTCTTCCTTCAGGGTATGGGACGGGACCCTCTCTGGTATGGGGATCTTAATACAATCAAACAAGGTAAATCAGGAGAATTTCTTTATGGATAGATCATACACAGAAAGGCTGGGGGGAACGTTAGAGTATTTTTTTTTTTTTAGGTTTTATGGCTGGCTTTGGGGAAAAGGGGTTCTGATTTCTATCATCTCTTGCCTTAAAGAAGGATTTTAGTTCCTGTGGTTAGCCTCATAGGGAGAATGAGGGGTGAGAGACAGGAGGACAGGAGGGCAGAGAGAAACTTTACTTTTAAGGCTGCCTCTGAGGTCTTGTCTTTGGGGTATTGTTTTCTGAGCCTCGACACTAATATGTAATTCATTTTACATTGTTATTATTATTCAGTGATACTTTAAATTTGTGAAATTTGCTAGTTAGTGGCAAGCCATTTATTCTACATTTAAAAAAAATTTAATGAAAGGATAGAATTTCTTATAATTAAAAAGTAGGGCCAGATGTGGTGGCTCATGCCTGTACTCCTAGCACTCTGGGAGGCCAAGGCGGGCAGATTGCTCGAGGTCAGGAGTTCGAAACCAGCCTGAGCAAGAGCGAGACCCTGTCTCTACTATAAATAGAAAGAAATGAATTGGCCAACTAATATATATAGAAAAAAAATTAGCCAGGCATGGTGGCGCATGCCTGTAGTCCCAGCTACTCAGGGGGCTGAGGCAGCAGGATTGCTTGAGCCCGGGAGTTTGAGGTTGCTGTGAACTAGGCTGACGCCATGGCACTCACTCTAGCCTGGGCAACAGAGTAAGATTCTGTCTCAAAAAAAAAAAAAAAAAGAGAAAAAGTAGGTGCTCTTGAGCTTAACATTTTTATATTTAGCTCTGTGTGGAATATCTCTTAATTATTTCTTAGCTTTCCTCTCTCTCTCTTTCACATGGCATCAGAAATTCCTCCATTTGAAGAGATGTTTATATTAATTTATTAATATGACCATGATGCATATCCCTTAAATATTTTGATATAGACAATTTAAAAGAATACAATATGAATATATGTCTCAGTCACCCAGCTGATCCTTTCCAGGAGAGGAATGTGCCTTTATTAATCATGTTTTTACCCACAGCACTTAGTGTAGGATCTGTCACATACTAAGCACTAAACGTTTTTTTTAATTAATAAAGCTATCAGAGGTCACCAAGAAATATAATTCTAGAGGACAAATGAAGTTTTTCACATCTTTGTTTGTTCAGACTCCATATTCTTCCTTATGGAGCTATTTAAAATTAATTGGCAAGACTTGCCACTGTCCTTTGCTTATACTTGTGTTGAAATCTAAACTTTGTTATTTTATTTTTCCATCTATATTCATTCTACTTACTTGAAATTTTAAAGTCATACACTACCTAAAATCAGACACAGTTTCAATTGGTTGATATATTTCACAAAAGAATCATTCCTATAATTGTGTTCTAGGTCACTTAAATGCTTGCTTGTATACTTATTTGCCCATTATTTGCAAGAATATTGGTATCCCTTTAAAAGCCTTGTATATGTAGGTAGCTACATAGAAACACCAAAACTGTTCTTTTTCTTTTACATTGTGGAGGTTAAGAGAATATGGTATCTGGCATCATTCAAGGCATTTTGTTAATTCATTGACCCTTGTCTTTGAACAAAGGGTCATACATATTCTCTTTTTTTATGGTGAATTGTTTTGTATGTAAAGGCATTTTTACAACCTCAGATCTTTTGAAGGATACTACCTCTCCAGTTCATTTGTATGCATTTCCAAGGACTCTGTCAATTTTTGTTCAAAGAGAAAGTTTCTTGTTGAGTTTGAACTTATGTCAAATAGAGGCAAAGTACTTAGCAGTCACCCCATTTTCAGCATCAAAAAGTTACATAACTTATCTTGTACATTGGATGTATTGTTTTATTTAGAGTCTATGTTTACCTCATAAGTATACTTTTAATAATACTTGAAAAGGTTAGTAGTGTTGAAAATGTATCTTTTTTGGCATAGACTTCACTATTTCCTTAAATGGATAGCCTAAAAAAATATAATTATTTAATTTATGTTTTAACTATCTATACTGATTTATTTGAAGAATAATATAGCCACCACTTGTTGAAAGTAGTGACTTTACAAATATTTTTTTCTCTTATTCTCACAATGACCTTGCAAATAAGTGGACTATTATTATTTCCATTGCCCAGTTGAAAATTCAAGGCTCATAGAATTTATGTGACTTCTCATTGTCATATTGGGGCTGGAATCTGTACCAACTTTGCAGAACTCAAGAATTTATGTCCATTCCTCCATAACAATGATTTTCAATATTTTTTCTGCTTCCATATTTCCACACGGGCAACACATTCCCATTATTTTACACAATATTTCTCCAGAAGGAGGAAAGTGTTATATCTAATCTGTATCTATTGTCTTTTTTATTCCCCTCTCAAATCCTGAAAGTTTGAATGCCCATGATTCTCACGAGAATCGCCATGCTAGAGGCTAGAGAGTAGTGGTTGAATGCCGGCTCCAAATTAGAATCTCTAATACTCTGATTTAATTATCCTGCGTAGTAAAATGTTGCTATTTTTAAGAGCTACCTAGGTAATTAATATGCAGCCAGAATTGAGAACCACTGCTATATATTCCATCTTCTCAAGGTTTCTCTTTCTATTGTATTATACAAAATGAAAAAGGTAAAATTTTAAGAAATGAAAGTCAATTTACATTGTTTGCTGTCAATGAAACACATCAAATAACCTCCCAGTTCTTAAATTAATATCATGATTACCCTGGCACTTCATATTTGATATATCCTTATTATATCTTTTAACTTCCAGAAGTTTCCCCCTAATTGTTCCCAGTTACTTTATTAGCTCTTTAACCTTGGGCAGTTTTCTCTTAGAGGCTATTTTATTGTCTTTCTAATTTATAAATTAAACTTTTAGCCAGGTAATACTCTTTATTACTTTTTGAATAAATGACTCTTTACTAAAATTCCATCTATTTTATTTCTAATATTCACATATTGGCTACTACATACTAGTTACTATATATGCACATAAATAGAAATGTGAATGTACTATATACACATATAAAATGGTTTATTTAAAAATTGCATACATATATTATACATGTACATATATTATATACATATAATTTTTTTAAATAAACTACTTTTTAACTTCAGGTTATTTAGCATTAAAATACTCTCTGATGTTACCATTATTAACATGGTTTTCAGGGCAGAGCAAATGTTTTTTTCTATAAGGGACCAGACAGTAAATATTTTAGGCTTTGTGAACCATATAGTCTCTTTTGCAACTATTCAGCCTCTGTTACAACTATTCAGTTCTATCATTGCAGTGCTAAAGCAACCATATAGACAGTGTTCTTTTTAATCGTGGTAATCTCAATTTTGTTTTCCTTTTAATAGCAGATACTTAAGTATTGATTTATATTAGTACATTTGCCCCTTTTTTCTGCTATAGCATAGCTGTTCATGGGAATTTTATTACTTCTCTTAGGCCTTTCCATTATTTTTTTCTTAACCAACTGAATCTACTGTGTATCAAGAAATTTACTATAGGATTACTTTGTATAGGTTATGTGGTCATATGCTCTAGGTTGATTATTTTGGATCTATTGAAATGGCTTGGGTAGATCTGGGCTGCAGCAACAAAAGGTCTTATAAAGTAAAAACAATGAACAGAATGGCAAATAGAAGGATCAGGCCAATGAAAAGGCTTACCTAAGTAGAGAACCTAAAACATATTTAGTATCTCCCCCTGTTATACACACTGTATCAATTAAAATGCATTTAAGAGAATTTAAAAGAATATACACAGTTTTGAGGTGGGTGGACATGGACATATTCTCTGATCCTCAGATGACTACAAATAAGGAATCCAATTACTGGAAAGAAAAGAAAGTGGACTGTAGGTCAGGTGTGGTGGCTCATGCCTGTAACTTCTGGCACACTGAGAGGCTGAGGCAGGAGAATTGCTTAAGCTCAGAAACTCTAGACCAGTCTGAGCAAGAGCATGACCCTATCTCTACTAAACATAGAAAAATTAGCCTGGTGTTGTGGCATGCACCTGTAGTCCCAACTACTCTGGAGGCTGAGACAGGAGGATTGCTTGAGCCCAGGAGTTTGAGGCTGTAGTGAGCTATGATGATGCCATTGCACTCTACCCACAGAGTCAGAGTGAGACTCTACCTCAAGAAAGAGAGAGAAAGAGAGAAAGAAGGAGAAGGAAGGAAGGAAGGAAGGAAGGAAGGAAGGAAGGAAGGAAGGAAGGAAGGAAGGAAGGAAGGAAGGAAGGAAGGAAGGAAGGAGAAAGAAAAAGAAAGAAAGACAGGACCGTAATAGAAAAGGTGAACAATTTCATGAAACTACTTATCCCAAAGAGTAGTTCACACTACAACAAATGGATAATACAAGTGGATTAAAAAAAAAAAGCATAGATAAGTCTATGAATGGTATAATTCAAGAAAGTTGATTTGAGATTTCAGTAATATCATCATGGAGATTAGCTCTGTTAATTTTTCAAAAGTCCTTATTCAAAGTAGTCATTTCCATGATTTTATTTTATTTTATTTATATTGTCATGTTTTTTAATGTTTTGTTTTCTCTTAAACTTGTATTCTTTTCTCTCTTATCACTTACATTTTGATGGCTGTAGTATTATTTACTATTAAACAGGTTGATATAATGAGCTGATATTTCTCATTATATAACATATGAAATAGCTTCAAAGTGTGTTATATAAAAACCATAACATCATGTAAAGTATTTTGTGTTTTATCTAACATAGAAATTTCTCAATCACTTAATCTGCTTAATATTTATAGACCTTATATTATCAATGACTGCTATTTCAGCCTATTTTTATTTTACTCATGTTTTGAACAGATAGTACATGCTTATGGTACCAGATTCCAAAAAAATACAAATAATTCAGAGTGAAAAGTAGATTCTTTTTTCTTCTGTGCCCCTCACTACCTGAATTCAACTGCTACTATGAGTTTCATCAAGAGATAGTTCATATATTTACAAACATATTTATATTCTTCTATAATTCCACTTGATGACTCAGGAATTGCACTCCAAGGTATATACTCAAAAAAAGTGAAAATATGTGTCCACACAAAATCTTGTGTAACAATGTTCATGGCAACATTAATCATAATAGTCAAAAGTGGAAACAACCCAAACATTCATCAGCTGGTGAATGAATAAACAAAATTTGGTGTATCCATATAATGGAGTACTACTCCGCAATAAAAACAAAACAAAACAAAAAACATGAACTACTGATACATGATACATGGTTGACCTTGAAAACATGGTGCTAAGTTAAAAAAGGCAATCATAAAAGACCACATATTGTATGATTCCATTTACAGGAAATGTTCAGAATAGCCAAATCTATAGAGACAGAAATTAAATTAGTGGTTGCCTAGGGCTGGTATTATTGGTAGTGGTGGGGTGATGCATGAAGAAGAAAAAGAGCAGTGACTGCAAATGGCTAAGAGGCTTCTTTTTGGGAAGACAAGATGCTCTAAAATTACATGATAGTGGTAGTTGCACAACCCTGTGAATATACTAAAAAACATTGAATTGTGCACTTTAAATGGATGAATGATATGGTATGTAAATTATATCTCAATAAAGCTAGTTAAAAAATTTATATGTAATCAAGATTTTGACAAACAACATCTGGGACATAATCAAATGCAATTTCAGTTTTGCTTCCAAACATTCTTCAGGGTTTACTTAGCATGGGTAATCCTTTCCCTGCTCGCATGTAATTAGTAGAGACCCCTCTGGTCACTCTAACCCATAAGTATTAATTCAGTATTAGGACACCTAGTCCAAGGTAGCATCTAAGACTCTAAACTTGATTTAGTGTTAACGTGTGTCCCCTCCCCCAGCTTAGACTGCTGCAATCAGGAATATTACAGTAGAAAATACAGGCATGGCAGGCATCTTTACTTCTCTTCCTTGGACTTCTCCTCTCCTGCCTGCAGCTTGCCAGTCCATTCTGGGTATTTGAAGGACAGAGAAGAAGAGGGGTAGAAAGAGGTGATATAAAGAGATTTCTAAGCCTAATAGCTGGTTAAGTGCCCACCCTCCCTTCTCACTCTCTCTCTCTCCCTCTCTCTTGCACTTTCCTTGGCGCAGGCTGGCCCATTTCTATTCTGTGTGAAAACTTGCCATTCTTTCCTTCTCTTCTAAGGAGTAGGCTTCACCACCAGGTTCTTGCTGCAGAGGTTCCTGTACTCCTATGGGTGGCCACTGGATAGAACCCAAGTCAGCACAATGTTGGTTCTATTTTTGTTGTGTTCTGCTCTTAGGGTGACCATACAATTTATCATCCAAACTGAAACAATTTTGTGAGTGAAAGGGGGTACTAATAACAATTACAATGGAACAACAGGCATAAAACAGGACTGCTCTGGGCAAATAGGTTTTATAGACACCCACTGCATAGAAAACACTCACACATCCTTTGCCTCAAAGTTTTGGAACATAGCCTCATCTATTCTGTTGTGACGGTTGCTTGGCCTCTCTCAGTTATGACATGAGCTACATTCCTCTATGTCACCCAACTACAAAGAATACATTCAATAGATTTCAAAGAGGTCCCCTAGAAGACTCCTTCACTTGGCTGGAGATAATGGGTGAGAATCCTCAATTCTTCCTCAAGGAGACAGACAGCAGCTCTTTGCAAAGTAGTATCTGCCCAAAATTCTCCCTCTGTACTTTCCTGAACCATTTAAAATCTGAAAGTCAGCACGGAGTTCAAAAGTGAGGAACAGATGCTTACCCATTTCCTTTAAAAAATCTCTATTTAGTGATTTGTAACTCACACTAGTATTTCGCATCTGTTGTAATGTGGTGCCTAGTTCCAACTTCGGTTTTAACGTCTTATTTCATATATATTCTTTTTTTGTCCACACAAATGTGAGAGTTATTTCTGAAATATAATGCCAGAAGAGATGATTTGTCTTAGTGGTTAAGTGTGGCACAGGCTTTAAAATCACAAAACCAAGGTTATTAGAGTTATGAATTTAGGGAAGTGACTTCATTTCGTGAAGCCCTCATCCCCAATAAAATGAGGACAATAATAGTGCCTTTGTCATAGGGCTGTTATCATAAGAAATCACATGTGTAAAGAAATTAGCATAATATGTGGCTTGTGGTTTCATGTGCAATACATTAACCATTATTACTGATTGTTGTTTTTCATATTCATATGAAATCATTAATAAAATAAGAACAGTGAAAAAAATGAACCATGTAGTATGAAATGTCACAGATTACTTTTCAAGATACTATTCTAAGGTCTTTAGAAGCAGAAGATACCATAGAGAATTCCTGAAAGCACTACATCACAAGAACATTCACAAAATTCAAAGGATAAACCTGGCTTATAGTAGGTACTCAACTAATATTGAATGAATCAAACAACTCTTTAACCATTAGCTAACTACAAAGTATAACCAACCATTATGTTATACTGTATTAGTTTCTTAAGGCTGTTGTACCAAATTACCTGGTGGCTTAGAACAACAGAAATTTTATTCCATTACAGATCTGGAGGTCACAAGTCTGAAACCTGTCAGGAGCACAGCTTATCACAGGAAATAAGCCAATCAGAATGCTTGATTTTATGCATTATTCTAAACTGATAGACTTAGCCTGAGGTCTTGGGCTCCTTGTACCTCTTACAGAACAAAGGACAAAAACTTTGTGACAGCTATTTTTGTCCTTCATTCTTAGCCTATATTTTAAAGCATATTTAAATTATAGATGTTGAATATGTTAGTAAAGTGTCAGTGTTGATTTAACTTTTCAAAAAATGCCACTTAATAAAAAGGATATATAGTTTTTAAAAGTGTTTTTGATTTTTTATTGTATTTAAAGAGACACACATGTATTATATATGAAATTATTTACAAAAGTATATGATTGCTATGGACTTTTTACCTGTTTATGAAAATATATCTGAGTTATAGCTATAATTTTTTTATAAACTAGCTATAATTTTTTTTTTTTTTTTGAGACAGAGTCTCGCTTTGTTGCCCAGGCTAGAGTGAGTGCCGTGGCGTCAGCCTAGCTCACAGCAACCTCAAACTCCTGGGCTCGAGTGATCCTTCTGCCTCAGCCTCCCGGGTAGCTGGGACTACAGGCATGCGCCACCATGCCCGGCTAATTTTTTTTTTTATATATATATATCAGTTGGCCAATTAATTTCTTTCTATTTATAGTAGAGACGGGGTCTCGCTCTTGCTCGGGCTGGTTTTGAACTCCTGACCTTGAGCAATCCGCCCGCCTCGGCCTCCCAAGAGCTAGGATTACAGGCGTGAGCCACAGCGCCCGGCCAAACTAGCTATAATTTTTTTATAAACCTGACCTCCATTGCCAATCACTGATACTAAAAATATATATATCATTCTATGTTTTGGTCTTATCTATGAATACTTTGTCTTCTTTTGTTTTTAAAGATACACAAAAGAATATAAATAAGTCAAAATGTAAAATGCCAACTGCCGTAGGGACAAAAAAGTGTAATACCTTTTCCTTACCCATCACAAGGGTCATGACCAACACTTCTATAAAAAAAGACAGATTAATAAGAAAAAAGCATAATAAACTTAATTAATCAAAGTGTTATGTAACATGGGAGGCTTCAGAAACGAAGACCTAAAGACTGAAGGAAAACTGTGTATTTTTATGCTTAGGTTCAATGAAGAATGGACAGCCTCATAGAAATGTGATTGGATAGAAGGGTCTGATCTAATGATAATAGACTAAGGGGGAAACCCAGCAAGGCCTATTTTGTTCAGAGTCTTCTTGGATTCTTTTCTTGGCATTCCTTCCTCCAGGTACAGGACAAGATACCTGTCACATGAGAGTTTTCAGGGAAGAAAGGAGAATGTCACAGAGTGACATTTCTAGATTTTATAGCTGGCTTTGGGGGAGAAGAGTTCTAGTTTCTATGACCTGCCTGGGCATGGAGTTGTAGAGGAATTTGGGTGAGAAAGGGAAGCTGGAGACAGGAGGGCAGGAGAAGGTCAAAGAGACCTTACTTCTGAGGCCTTCCAATTTCCTTCAGTTCAAAGTATTCAGCATACAATGGAGCTATACTTTGGGGTATTGTGTTCTGAGCCCCAACACTGCAAACATCTCTTTTACTATAAAATAGCTTTGGAAATTTTACTGCATTACCTTAAAAAATAGCTGAGGAAATTTGCTTAAATTACATAGAGAGATATTTTAATGTTTCTATCAAAATATAGACTAATATAGTTTTTGAAGTTTAAATATCAATTGAAAAAAACCAAAAAAATCAATCAAACATTGTCAATTTTAAGCTATGGATTATTTTATCCTAAAGCATTATCAAAGAGATAAGAGAGCATACATTTACAGCATTACTTTTGATTTAAAAAGTAAAAATGATTAGTATTCTGAACTTTAAATCAAAATCAATAGCAGTAAGGAAATACAGTACTGGCTAAAAGAGATGTCTTGCTGTTCATGACCCTTGAGTTCATGCTCATTATGTTTGTTACCTTGGGGAAGTACTTGACCCTCAATTAACCTCAATGTCTTCATCTGACAAATGGGAGCTATGATAATGATATATAAATCATGGGACTTTTTTCCGTTTTATTATTTATTTTTTTTTTTTTTTTTGAGACAGAGTCTCGCTTTGTTGCCCAGGCTAGAGTGAGTGCCATGGCGTCAGCCTAGCTCACAGCAACCTCAAACTCCTGGGCTCAAGCAATCCTTCTGCCTCAGCCTCCCGAGTAGCTGGGACTACAGACATGTGCCACCATGCCCGGCTAATTTTTTATTTTATATATATATATATATATCAGTTGGCCAATTAATTTCTTTCTATTTATAGTAGAGACGGGGTCTCGCTCTTGCTCAGGCTGGTTTTGAACTCCTGACCTTGTAGCAATCCGCCCGCCTCGGCCTCCCAAGAGCTAGGATTACAGGCGTGAGCCACAGCGCCCGGCCCCGTTTTAGATAAAATACTATACACAACGGGCTTAAAACAGTTCCTGACAAATAGACAACAATTAGCAAATGCTAATTATTATACATTATATTAAAAATTAGGTGTTTTAATTTTTTGATATGCCTCTTTGTCTAGACTGAGTATCTTAATGACAGAGAGACCATATCTTAATAATTCCTTTTTTTTCATTTTGGCTTCAGCAATTAGCACAATTTCCATCCTTAAATGCTTGAATAAATGACTCATTGGTTTAATGAATAAATTGTTGGCTGAGTTAACTATAAAGTGCATGAATAAATTAAATTAATTTAATTTATTTAGGAAATCTTTACTTTTAGTATTATATGGGAAATAGCGTGCACTCTCTCTCTCTCTCTCACACACACACACACATATTGCTGAGCCAAATGCATGTGAATATAGACTGCTCCATTTATAATGAATCTAAAAGTGTTAAATTATGGGTTTTGACTCTTTACATTTCCAGGAGAATTCTGTAGATATTAGTAAAACTTTGTTTACCTAAAGCATTAAATATTTTCTTTTAATTTTAGACAATTGACTTAAAAAAGCTTGTGTTATTAAAATATTGCTTTTTTACACTCATTTTCTGCCTTACAGCTCTCTGAGAGGTAACTGACATAAATCTAACTGAAAATAGTTCAAAGAAATATATTGACTCAGTAACTGAGCATCCTAAGGACAAGACTGTTGCTGTCCTGAGAGCTAAATCCAGAAGTTCAGTTCAGTATTTAGTCTGTTTCTCTCTCTATTTTTCCTTGTCCTCTTCCTTCTCTTCCTGTCCCTGTCTCTGGCTCTCCATCTCTTAACTGTTTTTTTGCTGTACCCCTGTGGTGACTTCCTTCTAAAGTGAAGCTCTATCCTTCTGGTGAGTAAAAATGGCCCCTGGAAGCCTCAGACTTACATGATTCTTGGTGTCCCCATTTCATAAAGCTCAAGGTTTTTGTTTGGTCTTACTTTGATCACAGGCCCATGCCTGAATCAACCCTGGTGGCCAAGGAGATATAGTACTCTGATTGGCCAGTCCTGGGCCATATGCCTACCACTAAGACCATGCATAGGGTCAGCCAACTTGAGCCACATGTACTGAGAACTGTGATCTGTTCTCCAGACATATACTGGGTAAAAGCAATTGTGCACATACTCGCATGCTAAAATATTGCATCTCACTGTGTTAGTAACCCAGTGAGAACAATTGGACAAGGGAGGCAGCTTGGCATACTGAAAAGATACAGGAAGCAGATAATTTTGACTCCTTTGCATTTTGACTATTTTCTCTAAGCCAAGTTATATAACCTTCCTAAGCATCAATTCCCTCACTGTAAACTTGGGACATTATACAAGATTGTGATGAACATTAAATGATATATTACATAAAGACGAACCTAACCTAGTACTTAGCACATAATAGATATTCTATATATATATATGTTATATATATAATAGCTTACCCTTTCGTAACACTACTTCAGGATTCAGAAAAAGGAATTCAAAAGTGGGGAAAAGGTATAAAATTTGGAGTAATACCATCTGTTCTCTTTGTTAAAAATTAATGTTTTAGTTTAGAAGTGAATTAGATATGCAGAATTATTACAAAGTTATTGCAGAGAGTTCCTGTATACCCCACACTCAGTTTCCCTTATTATGAACAACTTGCATAGGTATGGTACATTTGTCATAATTAATGAGTCAACATTGGTATGCTATTATTAACTAAAGGCCATATTTTATTCCACTGTCCTCAGCTTTTCCCTAATGTCCTTCTCATGTTCCAGGATACCATCTAAGATACCACATTACATTTAATCATCATATCCCCATAGATTCCTCTTGGCTGTAACAGTTTTTCAGATTTTCCTTGTTTCTGATGACCTCCTGGACAGTTTTGAGGACTACTCACCAGGTATTTTGTAGGATGTCCCTCAGTTGGGATTTGTCTTATTGTTTTGTTTTTTTTTTTATCAGATGTTAATGGGCCAACTATAAGGGCAGGGACTTGTCAATCACTTTTGGCACTGTAGCTTAGCCTATTATCTGTCATATAGTAGGTGCTGAAGAAATATTGTTCTGGAGGCTGTTATCCTAACTGGAGTAACTCAGGAACAGAAAAATAAATGCCACATGTTCTCACTTATAAGTAGGAGCAAAGCTATGGCTACAGAACACACAGAGTGGTATAATGGACATTGGAGACTTAAAAGGAGGGATAGAGGGAGGTAGTGAGGGATGAAAAATTGCCTATTGGTTACAATGTACACTATTTGGGTGATCAGTACACTAAAAGGCCACACATCACCACCATACAATATATATATATCCATGTAACAGAACTCACTTTGTAGACCCTAAATATATTGAAATAAAAAAAAATATGTTCTGCCAACTGAAAGAATGAATGCAATGGCAGAGACTACTGGTTGCCTACTCAGTATTTTTTCCTTCCCTTCTGCCTTACTGACAAAAACATACTTTAAAAAATATACACCTAATTATTTGCTTATTTATTTTATTGAGGTGAAATTCACATAAAATAAGGCATTTTAAAGTGAACAATTCAGTGGCATTTAGAATACTCACAGTGATGTTCCAAGTATATTTGTCTATCCAGGAGCAAACTCCTTACCCATTAAGCAAGTGTTCCCCATCTCTCCCCATTCCCTCACCCTAAGCCCCTGGAAACTACCAATCTGCATTCTGTCTCTCTAGATTTACCTATTTTATATATTTAATATAAATGAACTCATACAATATGTGACTTTTTGTGTCTGGCCTCTTTCAGTTTGCATAATGTTTTTGAGGTTCCCCCATGTTTTAGCGTGTTTCAGTGCTTCGTTTCTTCTTATAGTAAAAGCCTGCTTTTATTTGGGATAGCAATGGCCAGCTTGAAAGAAAATTACATCCCCCTTCCTTCCTTGCTCCTAGGTGTGATCATGTGACACTGGTCTGGCCAGTGATGTCTAGGAGTCCCTGAATAATGCTTCTAGGTAGTTTCCTTACAGGGAGCTGGTTCAACTACCAAGCACCCTTTTTGCCCTTTGCCCTTCCTTTTCTTCCTTCCTGCAATACAGTCACTATGATGAGAGCTCTAGATCCAAGCAACAGAACACAAGGATAAAAGCCAAGGAGTAGAAAGCCAAAAGGAGCTGAGGTCTCTGAAGATACCATGCAGCTGCCACACCAGCCATTTAACCTGTATTTTAGACTTCTTTCATGTAAAACAGAAATGAACATCTTATGTCCTTAAAGATATTAATATAGTAATATATATTTAACTATGCATTAGAAATCCAGTCAAAATTAGAGATGTTTTCTGACCAGTGGATTTATTATAATTCTGAATTAAACCTAGGTAAGAGAATATTTAGGGCTGGACACGGTGGCTCGTGCCTATAATCCTAGCACTTGGGGAGGCTGAGGTGGGAAGATCACTTGAAACCAGGAGTTTGAAACTAGCCTGGGCAATAGTGAGACCCCATCTCTACAAAAAATAGAAAAATTAGCCAGGCGTGGTGGCACATCTCTGTAGTTCCAGCTACTTGGGAGGCTGAGGCAGGAGGATAGCTCTAGCCCAGGAGTGTAAGGTTGCAGTGAGCTATGATGACACCACTGCACTGTATGCCAGACAGCAGAGCAAAACCCTGTCTCAAAAAAACACAGGAGCCGGGCACGGTGGCTCGGGCCTGTAATCCTACCACTTTGGGAGGCCGAGGCAGGCGGATTGCTCAAGATCAGGAGTTCAAAACCAGCCTGAGCGAGACCCTGTCTCTACCAAAAATAGAAAGAAATTAATTGACCAACTAAAAATATATATACAAAAAATTAGCCGGGCATGGTGGTGCATGCCTGTAGTCCCAGCTACTTGGGAGGCTGAGGCAGTAGGATTGCTAAGCCCAGGAGTTTGAGGTTGCTGTGAGCTAGGCTGACGCCACGGCACTCACTCCAGCCTGGGCAACAAAGTGAGACTCTGTCTCAAAAAAAAAAAAAAGAAAAAAACAGGAGTTAGAATATTCAAGTGTCCACTGAGTTGTCATTATCATCCTTAGCTTATGACTATTCTTGTATTCCTAGCATGGTAGAAAGAAAAAAAAACTAGAAAATTATGTTTGAAATTGGAGGTTGCTGCCCTGTAGAGTGGGTTAATTATCAATACATCAATATACACTCCATCTTAACATGTTTGACCACTCATTTCCAGAAAATAAACCCACAATGTCCAAGACACGTTTGCAGCCCTCACTGAAAGGTGGGGCTATTTGTGTTGCTTGCTGACATCCACTTACTTAGGAGAGAACAAAGTGTGATAATGTGGAGTATATAATCTGTTGATTATTTTATTAAAAGTATATGACAGATGGATACAGAGATAGATAGCCACCTAGCACACTTATTTAATGTATAAAAAAGATAGTCCTCATTGAACACAAAATACGATTTGTACTTGAGTAAAATAGAGGTAACAATTCAATGTTGGAGCTGGTAATAGGTTGGAGTAATGATTAAACTTGAAGGTGAAGATGAAAAAAGTTGAATCTGAGAGCAAGAAAAAGCCATTGAGGGTTTTGAAAAAAAAAAAGAATGTGGGAAGGGGAAAAAGTTATTTTAGTACTCGGAACATTTTCAATTAAGTAAAGAAGATAAACTAATGAGGGAACTGGAGCATGGAGTATGCTGATATGTGAATGAAAATACTGAGTACATTGAGAACAATTTTAAGAGTGAAAATAAGCTTAAATGAAAAATGTGTCCTGATGCACCACAATTGCTTTGATATTTGTTTTTTTTATGGTGGCTTCAGGGTAAACTTTCAGAGACAGAAAATTATTCATGGCTTAAACCTCAGGGCCACGGTAAGTCATTCATTCAAATACATTTATTGAGAACTTACTATGTTCCAGGACTCTGCTAAGCACAGGAGATTAAATAGTGACTTAAAAAATAAGGCTTTTGCCTCCATTAATATTAGGCTCTAGTAGAGGAAAAAGAGTAAACAGATAAGTTAACAAGTAAATATCTGAAGAGACAGGTAATGGTGTCACATTTTTCCCAATTTTAATTCCATATAGCAGTAAGAACACAGGATAAAATAAAGCTAGATGTAATTAGAAGAGAGAGGTCAAGAACATAACTTTTTTGAGGATGAATCATTGAACAAGTGCATTTGTATCTGGTCATTAGTGATGCATTTTGGCAGCTTTGCCCTCACTGTCCTCAGTCACAAAAAAGGATGGACATGAGCAGAGGACAATGTAGAAAAAGATGGACATACATACCAATATGAAACCTAACTTGGTTTATTTTCTAATTATTTGTCGGTTTTTAAATTGTAAACATGGCTTCGACTGCAGGCTGATATCACCTGAATTGTCTAATTATGCTAGTATGGAACTTAAAATAATGATGGTGGTAATATGTTTCTCTTTAAGTTCAAGTAAACATCATTAAAAGAAGCATGAAGCAAGTGAAATATGCAATGGCAAAGAAGCAGTATGATAGGGCTCCGTCGCTGGGTCACAGGTCCCAATGTTAATGAAAAAAAAAAAAACCCACAATGAAACCTTTCTTTTTTTTTTTTTCTGGAATAGAATTTCAGGTAGATGGAGACTGAAAAATATTCCTTGGACAATTCAGCTTTATTACTTCTGGGGGTCTCTTTCAGTGCCTAGTGGAGATGACAATTCCTAAACTGTCTGCAAAAAAGTATTAATTATTTGGGTAATCAAAACAATATACTTGTTGATTCCCCCCCCATATTTATTATTTAAAATGCAAACAGCATTAATTATTTTTCTGGCTGTTAAAAAAATGAGCTCACTGGAAAAATTTGGAAAACAAATAGCCAAATTATAAATAATGGTTTTCTCCCATGGTGGGATTTTTAGTTACTTTTACTTTCTTCTATTTATGTTCCATATTTTTTCCCAGTGAGTCCCACAGGGCAAAATTGAGATGCCCTGAGGGGAGACCATGTGGCTCTTGAACAGATGGGGCAGGAACTGAGTAATGGCACAGGTCTAAGTGGTTCCCTGATTTTTGTTCTCACCCAGTGATCCCCCTTCCCTTGGGAAAACATAGGTGAGTCTTTTCCTTTGACCCCCCAAAATTCCTCAAAAACTGGGTAGGGCTACATTCTACACTTGTCTTTATTACCCATCATTCCACAGAACCAAGTACATAGTAGAAACTCAAGAAATAAAAGATTTGATTGTTTTTATTTAATGCCTAATTTTCTGAAAGTATGAAATACCATTATCTGTTAGAGACATGTTTAAAAGCATTCTATAATCAATTTCAGGAGAAGGAAATACTCCATAAAGAGCTAGTCAACTTGATGATTTTCTACGAGCAAATATTGACTTGTATTGTTTTACATCAAAAACCTGTCTGTCTGTCTCTGTGTATAGAATATTCATTTAAAGACAACTTTCCCAACAAGCATTAGTGAAGAACTCTTTTAAATTAGGTTTCCATTCTTCTTGCCACACATTAGTGTGGCAAGAGACATTAGTGACTCTGTCTCTGTCTCTCTATTTCCCTTTCTCTCTCTCTCTCTCTCTCTCTCTCTCTCTTTCTCTTCCCTTCTCTCTCCTTTCTCTCTCTTTCACTCACTCACACACACATACACACACACACACATACACACATACACACAGGTAGAAGAGCAAAGGAGGAATGCTGAAATAGGGATGTTTCCAAAGTAGGTTAATGCAAATGAACAAGATGCCAAGTACAGTATGGAAATTGACATTTATTACCACACTCTGCATGAAGATATTTTCAAAGCTTTGCCATGCATATGAAAATAGTCAATTTTTATGCTCATGTTTTCATTATTCAGTAGCATGCATTACTTTCCATTGTTCCCAAATGCAAGTTGTAAATCTACTCAGAAAATTTTGCCGATGTAAGATTCCACTTAGTATTTTGTGGTTGACCTGATCATTTCCTTTCAACCAGAACAGTAATTTGATGTAAATGAGTAAGAATAAATAGAAATAGAAAATCATGTATCTTTGAAATTTTAAAAAAATAATAAAATTAATTATTAATTTTAGTGACTTTTTGGCCACACTCAAGTCCATATTTTTATCTATGGAATTAAATTTTGTCATCATAAACTTGAAATATATTTTTTGTTCACAGAACAGGGAAATTTTACAAGCCCCATTCATCTAGCTATTCATTTTACCTAGATATTTGACTTGATTTACCTTCCTTTTTTAACTATTTGTAAATTTCATGTTTGTTTGTTTGTTTTTCTTTTTTTTTGAGGCAGAGTCTCACTTTGTTCCCCAGGCTAGAGTGAGTGCCATGACGTCAGCCTAGCTCACAGCAACCTCAAACTCCTGGGCTCAAGCAATCCTCCTGCCTCAGCCTCCCGAGTAGCTGGGACTACAGGCATGCGCCACCATGCCCGGCTAATTTTTTTTCTATATATATTTGTTGGCCAATCAATTTTTTTCTATTTATAGTAGAGACAGGTCTTTCTCTTGCTCAGGCTGGTTTTGAACTCCTGACCTCGAGCAATCCACCCGCCTCGGCCTCCCAGAGTGCTAGGATTACAGGTGTGAGCCACCAAGCCTGGCCTCAGGCTGGTTTTGAACTCCTGACCTCGAGCAATCCACCCACCTCGGCCTCCCATAGTACTAGGATTACAGGCGTGAGCCACCTCGCCTGGCCAATTTCATGTATTTTTAATTAGACAAGTAATATACAAGTCCATTCCTATTATTAAAAATATTAAATATATACATATATATATAAAACACATACAAAGGACATCTTATTCTCCTTTGGCCCAACTTCTCCAAGGGTCACCATGTTTTAAGACTAGGACCAATCAATCAGACATTTTTTACAAAAATTTTATAGATTGTTTTGTAGATTATTTTTATACATCTTAGAGGATTTCCCTTCTTGGTACATATAGGCTAATTCATTCTTTGTAATTGATGGAAGAGTATTTCACAGACTACACAAAAATTTTATTAAATCATTTCTCTATTGTTATTTAGGATTGTCCAAATGTTTCACCATTACAAAGAATACTTCAGTTATAATCCATAATTATGTCTCATTGTACACATAAGCAAGTATTTTTCTGGGATAAACACTAAGAAGTGGAACTGATAGTCATAGAGCACAGGCATCATTAATTTTAATAGATACTGCCAAACTGCCCTCCAAATGTCGGTACCAATTTATTTTCCCTCCAGTAGGATATAAGAGTTCACAGGCCCCTTATCTTTTAGAAGCACTGAGAAGAAAAAACGCTACTGACATGTTGTTTTAATATGTGTTTCTCTGATTTCTAGTGAGTTTAGTTTTTCACATTCTTACTGCATATTTTGTCTTTATTCTCTTAGAAATACCTGTTGATAACCTTTGTCCATTTTTGTATTGATTTGTTTTCTTTTTCACTGATTTCTAGATAATATTTGGTAAACTATTCATTTTAATCCTTTGTGGATTTTGTACATTGCAGATATTTTCTTAGAGTGTGTTGTTTATCTTTTTTTACTTGGCTTAAGTTGTTCAAAATTTTGAAATTTTTACAAGATAAATGCATCAGTCTTGCCTTTCATGTTTTTTCCCTTTGCTCTATATTATTTAAGAAAGCTAATATCAAAATCTAAGCTCTAGTACATTTATAGCTTTTTTTAAAGAAAGCAACTTGATCTATAATCCATCTAGCATTTATTTTGTGAATGGTCTATGGTAGAAATTGATGTGTATATGAATATGTGTGTATATATGCATGCATAATATATCACACTTTCTTAGAATTATTGAATCACCTTACAAATCAGAGTCAATCAACTATGGAGTATTATTAATTACTTGGGTAATTAGCGAGAGTTTTATATTTGTTTTCCTTATGCTCCTTAATATTTCCTCTAAAATAGCAAAGTTGCTTTTTCTAACTGTTTGAGTTATCACCAAAATAAATTCCTTCTTGTTTATTAAGGCCAGTCAGTTCTTTGATTTAAAGCCTAAAAGGCTCCAGTAAGGAACAGATCCATTTCTTCTCTCTTTTGTGCTGGTGTTAATATCCTCCTCACCCAGGTGGAGTTAGTAATAATGTAATGCCTCTTTCTTTTCCTTTTAAGGACCCTTATGATTACATAGGGCTGACCTGGCTAAACCTGGGTAACCTTCCTGTATCAAGATCTATAATTTAATCACATCCGCAATGTCCCTCTTGCCATTCACAAATTCTAGGGATTAGGATGTGGACATCTTTAAGGGGCCATTATTCTTCCCTCCACAGTGTCCATCTCTAGTTCCATTCACTTGTCACCAGTGTAGGAGTGTCTGTGGAGAGAGGCAGAGGGTAAGAGTTGGTCGGATTCTTGATTGACTTTAACTGAGCTTAAACCTGTGCTCTCAGTGGGGCAGTTTCACCTAAAAGGGGATGTGGCTAAGAAGGCACCATAAAATATACTTCTAGCATCATCCTTGAAATAAAAGAGTTTATATACTAAACTATGTGATAAAATTAAATGATTTATTTTTGTAAAGCAGATAGAGCAATGCCTGAGCATAGTAGACATTATATATGTATTTGTACTTGTTAAATAAAACCAAAAAAAATAATAATAATGTCCACCAGGGAGGGCGTTTCAAGTAGAGAATTGATTTGCAAATGTGATATATCCTGTCCACCCAGAGAGCTAATGGATTTTGTGAATTACCTTCCTCAGGGTATACTAAATCCTCACTGTTGACTGACAGGAGGAAATACACCCTGACAGATTTCTCCAGTGGTAGTGATAATTATGTATGGATTATATGCTTAATTGTCACATTTTTATGAGAATACCAGCTTAAAATCAAGAGTGAAATGTATGCGCTGAATAATGGCAGTATTAATTGGTCTATTCCATACTTACTGAACACTTACATACACTGTGCTAGATGCTACAGAGCATCAGTGATGAGTAGACAGTCCTTGTGCCCAAGGATTTTGAAGTTTAATAGGGCAAATTCTTCTGGGTATGTAAATACAGTAGTTCCCCCTTATCCATGGGGGATAGGTTCCAAGATTCGGCTTCCCCAGTGGATACCTGAAACAGTAGAGAGCACCAAACCATATTACGTCAATTGGCCCATGTTTCTGATCATGTCTTCCATCCACAAATTTAATTCCTTTTCCATCTGTCGACTGAAAAAAATTACAAAACCTATAAATTTAGAAAGGAGAAATATATTTCTAAAAGAGGGTATTACAACCTGCAGGCAGGAAGCAGAACCTCCGGATAAAACCATAAAGCAGGTGCTTTGAAGGAGGAAAGGTGAGACGGGAATTTATGCTGAATGGGTTAGCCAAGTATACATATTTAACAGATTACAGGAGGAGTATGAATATTCACGAGGGAGGGTACACACATGCTAGTAAGCTAGCATGTATGTTACATATGTCTTATGTTCGCTTTGGAATGGAGACTTAACATTTAAATGTAGTACAATTAGGCCCTATACATGCAATGGTGAAGCAAAGGACATGAAGGTAGTCAGTGCACAGCCTCCATAAACTGGCCAGAACCCCTCCGGGGAAGGTAGCTACTTTTCAGGAGAGAATGCATTGTGAAACTGATCAGCTGTCATGTGGAAACCACAGAGGGGAAGGCAGTCTGGCCACAGAGTCAGGCAATTGGTTGAAGTCAGCGAAGAAATAAGTCATTTATTTCCTATTTTTAAATGCTAATTTCTACTTAATTCTTAGGAAAGAATTCTGGTAAAAGATCAACAAGGAAGGGAATATACTGAGACGTGACCAGCCTCCATTTCACCAGGGCCCGGGGACTTATTTTAAAAGCTTTCCTGGGATCTCCTTAGCCAAAGGAGGTCCCGTTCTATCTGTTGAGGGGCTTAGGACTCCGATGTTAGTTGACACATCTTAATTAAGAACTTACAACTCACTGCAGCTATAACCTTGCAGTTTGAGGTGCTACAGCAAAAGTAGCATGAATTTCTTTTTCCTTCTTCACGATTTCACAGATAGAAGATTTGTTCTTACCATAGATCTTAGCAACCTCAGCATACAATTTTTTTCTTTCCCTATTAAGTTGAGAGCTTTCATGTTTCCACTTAAAAGGAAGCACTTCCTGGCTTCTCATTGGCATGTCTGAATTGCCAGCATCACTACTCTTATGCTTTGGGGCCATGATTAAGTAAAATAAGAGTTACTTGAACACAAGCAGTACAATACTGAGATAGTCAATCTGATCACTGAGATGACTACTAAGTGACTAACAAGTAACATCTACAGGCAGGTAGCACCTACAGCATGGATCTGCTGGGCAAAGGGATGATTTACATCCTGTGCAGAACGGAGCAGGATAGCACGAAATTTCATAACGCTACTCAGTTGACGGAGGGTAACTGAAACCACAGAAAGCTAAACTGTGGGCAAGAGGGGCTACTGTAGTTATAACACACAGTGAATTACATTGTGGCCTAAAGAAAATATAAAACAAAGCTAAGCTGACACCACGGCACTCTATCCCAAGCAACAGAGTGAGATTTTGTCTCCAAAAAAAAAGAAAAGAAAAGAAAATGTAATAGTTCAATATAGCTTTTAGGTCATATCCCAGTGTAAGGAGGACGTGCTTAATTCCATAGGAGGTAATGATTTTTGAAGAGGAAGGTGTGTCATCAAGTCCACTTTGGAGAAAAATTGATTCATCTGTCATGTATTAGATAAACTGAATGGAGGTGAGATCAGAAGGAGGGATAACAGTTAACAGCTTGTTAATAAGTGGCCTAAGTGAGAAACAGTGAAGCCTTTGACTAGGATAGTGAGAATGAACTAGAAAGGAGAGGGTGGGTGTGAGAGATATTGTGTAAAGCAGAACCCACATGATTTAGCAACTGATTAAGGAGGGAAAGGAGGGGCCCATAATGACTGCTTTCCTGCTTGGATGACTAGGATAATGTGGTATCAGAATAGAAACAAGAAATTGGGCAGATGATCTATTCTGGTCTTTAACTGAATGGATTTAAGATGCTGGAAGAATTTTGAGGGTGACTGTTTCAAACAAGTATTTGAAAATGAGGTTGGAAGTTCTTGAGAGATAAAGAAAGAGAAAAATATTTGGAGGTTTTAGTCTAAAATAATCTTAGGATGGGTAGGAGAGGCTTTGTAGTTCATTAATCCTATGAACTCATGTTACCCGAGTCCCTTTCCCCCTATCTGCCAAATTGTTGTCTATCCTGTATTTGAACTTTGAGTCTAGATATCCTGAAACAGGCATTTCTGTTTTGCATGATTTGATTAGAAATGTCTTTATTCCAAGCTCTCCAAAGTTATTTTCTTTTGAGTCTAGTTATACACCTTGGGATCCCACCCTAGAGCATTTGAAGTTCTTCTTTCTCACAAAAGCTTTTCTGATATTTTAAGAATGTTACAAAGTCCCTATTTAGCCTACTCTTCTAGTAATGCAGGCAGAGTAAGCTCAATCTAATTTGCAAAGTTGAATTAAAAATCCCTGGCAATAATCAATAGGGTCTCTCTATAGACAGATGCCTGAGGGCACATGTCCATCTATGTCACCTCTCCCCTTTCTTGTGTTCTTATATTCTTTTATAGGCTAAACATCTAGTTAACACAATGGCTAATGTGATGCTTTCCAGTCACATCTCTGTCCTTGTTCTAAATAATATGGAGAAGAACAAGACTAGTGCCTCCCTTGGTCTAAATACTGTGATTAAATATATATAATATATATATTTATATATATATATATATATATATACACACACACATATATATAATATATAAAAGCTCAAATTAGCTTATGTACCCAGTTCACTCATAGCACACTACCATTGATGTCTGTTAGTATTCTACAACTGACTATGTAACTGAGTGGAGGCTTTACCTGTCCTTGAATAATGTCATTTAGTTCAATGATTTTTTTATTATAATATTGATGAGAAAAAAATTGATTCCCAGTAGGGGTCGCTGTCTATGTAGAGTTTGCTTGTTCTCCCCATGGGTTTTCTCCAGGTACTGGTTTCCTACTGTATCCCAAAGCTGTGCGTGTTCAGTTCATTGGCATGTCTACATGGTCCCAGTGTGAAATGAGTGTGTGTGAATGCAACCTGCAATGGGATGGCATCCTAACCAGGGCTGGTTTCTGCTTGGTGCCCTGAGCTGCTGGGAAAGTCTCTGGCCACCTGCAAAACCCTGAACTGGAATAAGCAGGTACATACCGGCAATTATCTTACATTTTTTATTAATCTTTTAAAAATATATGTATATCTTACACGTATTTAAAATTTTAATATAAGAAGTGTCTTGGTCTTTATTTACAAGTTTGATGATGTTTTTATGACCAGAATTAGGCCATAGGAACTTAACTCTTGTTTATATCAATTAGCCTATGGTAAGATTGGCTTCATTCCAATTAAAATTGCAGTTTCCAGGAAACAATAGATGACATTAAGTAAAGACTTACTGTAGTTGACCAATACTCTAACCTGTATGACCATTTAGATCTCTAATCAATTATAGTTATCAGGTTGCCTTTAAAAAATCTCCCTCTAACATCATCGTTCACAATGTAGAACGATAAGAAACATAAAGAATGGAAAAACAAGCACCACATGTACTTACTATCAAATTGGTGTTAACTGATCAACACTTAAGTGCACATATAGTAATAACATTCATCGGGTGTCGGGCAGGTGAGAGAGGGGAGGAGGGGATGGCTATATTCACACCTAATGGGTGTGGTGTGCACCATCTGGGGGATGGACACACTTGAAGCTCCGAATCAGGTGGGGCAAAGGCAATATATGTAGCCTAAACATTTGCACCCCCATAATATGCTGAAATAAAAAAAAATGTTAAAAAATAAATAAAGATAGTTGCACTGATATAGCAGGATTCTTCGGGTTTGATAGTAAGTTGTCAAAGGTCTGATAAGAAATTTAGTGGGTGGCTCACACCTGTAATCCTAGCACTTTGGGAAGCTGAGGAGGGAGGATTGTTTGAGCTCAGGAGTTCGAGACCAGCCTGAGCAAGAGCAAGACCCCATCTCTACTATAAATAGAAAGAAATTAACCAAACAATTGAAAATAGAAAAAATTAGCCGGGCGTAGTGGTACATGCCTGCAGCCCCAGCTACTCAGGAGGTTGAGTCAGGAGGATCACTTGAGCCCAGAAGTTTGAGGTTGCTGTGAGCTAGGCTGACGCCACAGCACTCTAGACCAGGCAACAGAGTGAGACTCTGTCTCAAATAAATAACTAATAATAAAAGAAATTTCGTGGGAACTTCATTGAAGTGGTATACATGTAAAAAGTCCTTTTTAAAAATAAGATGGCACTGTTGTTTTATTGTGAATTGATTTATATAAGAAAACACTGTTGTAGGTGTTGAAAGTCTGGGCTTTTGGATCAGCATACCCAACATCAAATCCTCTTCTATCATTTACAATTTATTTATCCTTTCTGAATCTATTTCCTTAAGTGTTAAATGAGGCTATTAATTCCTCCTGCCTAGGATATTGTGAGGGTTGAGGAGATAATGTACATAAAACACTTAGTACCTTGCTTGGTGTATATTAAGTACGTGGTGGTTATTTTTCCATGAAAGTCTGATTATAGTATAAAAATATCACTTTATGTCCTTTGCATTCATTTTCATGCTGAAAGAAAATGGTATAATTAAATACTTGGAAAGAAGCCTCTAATGTATATGGTGAGCATTTTTATTTTTTTTCTAAAAGTGGATTTTGATTTGCTCTGTGTTCTTTCCATCCTTTATATAAGCAGCAATACTTATTCATTTTGAGGCCACGGATGAAGTCTAGAAATCCATGGCTTTGGTGTTCTTACTTTTGTGCTCTTATCAAAGCTGACCTACCATCATCATCTGTGACCCTCAAAATCCATCCCTGTTTGTAAAGAGTATTCTATTACTCATTTGTCATAGCTCACCTTGAGTAAAGAAGGATGTCGGGAAGATGGCCGGCATTCCCCTCCCACTACTGATTCTCCTGGCTATATTTAATGTGCTATTAAACCTATCCTTGGAGGTTTTAATTTTATTTATTATATTTTTCATTTCTGGAAGTTCAAATGATTTTTTTTTTCAAATCAGTTAGGCAATTTTGTAGACAGATATAAAAATATCTATATAAGCTTTATGCTTTTATTTCTTTAATCTGCTTGTTTTAAAATTGCTGGCTAATAACTCCAATATCTATACTTGTACTACTGAGAGCAATAGTTGTTCTCTGCTCTTTCTGATGAATCTTGCTCTAGGCACCTAATTTCCTTTTGTGCTAAGTTGTTTGCTTTATTTTGATTTCAATGAGCTGATCGTTTTCTTTGGAATATTATTTGTGGAGATCCTCTGAGGCCTAAGATGAAGGGAACTCTTGTAGAGAGGATTTCCATTAGTCTTGGCAGGTGCCTAGGGTGTAACCACTCTGGGATCACTATAAATTAAATGAAATTCATAGCTTGAGGTTTTGGGGACTATCCAAGTAATAAGAATTTGTGCTGTAAGTCTACCTTAAGGATATGTAAGGGGTGGAGAGGGTCAGGTTTAGTCATGTTTCATTACTTTTCTTGAGGATATAGCCCTTAACTTTACTGGGTAGAAGCTCTCTCCAATTGGGGATTTGACTGAGCACCACCCCCTCCCCATCCCTATCTCTTCAGCCCTGAGCTACCATTAACCTAGGCTCAGGCTATTGGAATTACCAGGATCAGTAAATGCCCTCAGGAAAAATGTCTTCAGTGAGCCACTTAACTCTTTGAGCTCTGGTTTTACTTAGATTTTGACATAGGATTTCCTATCTTGTGAATTATTTGATAATTTTCAGAAAAAAAAATTAACCTAGTATTCTGACTTATTTTCATGCAAAGTTGGTCCAAATAACCTAGCTTGCACTATTGCTAGAAAGAGAAGTTCTCTGCCATTTCTTACTTAGGAGTTTTCTCAATCAGATTTTCTTTTTGGTTTGTTTGTTTGCTTTTTTTTTTTTTTTTTTTTTTTTCTCTTTTGAGACAGAGTCTCACTCTGTTGCTCGGGCTAGAGTGCCATGGCATCCACCTAGCTCACAGCAACCTCAAACTCCTGGGCTCAAAGGATCCTCCTGCCTCAGCCTCCCTAGTAGCTGGACTACAGGCATGCACCACCACGCCTGGATAATTTTTTCTATTTTTAGTAGAGATGGGGTCTCGCTCTTACTCAGGCTGGTGTAAACTCCGGACCTCAAGTGATCCTCCTGGCCCGGCCTCCCAGAGCACTAAAATTACAGGTGTGAGCCTCCGCACCTGGCCTCAACCAGATTTTCTATTTAACATTTCAAATTTCATGGCATAATTCTCAATCTCTGACCCTATTTTCTTGCTACTGGCAGCTTTATTTCTCGTCTCCACTTCAACATTTTTTTTCCTCCGTTGGATAAATTATATCTTTCTTCAACACCTTGAAATAGTTAAATCTCGTTCATGAATGTGCTAGGAAATTTACAAAAAAATAATCTTAAAAAAAACCTTCAAGATTATTTTGGTGTGTGATTTAGGAATGGATGCGTGTCTTAGGGGAGAGTCAGGACTTGGCAAATTGGGTGAAATAAAAGTTGTGAAGCAAGATATTCATGGATAGAAAGAGAGCATTATTGAGATGATTGACCAGACCATTTAGATTTTCAGAGAATTAAATGAAGCCAGGAAGGGGTTATGGGAAATAAGTTGATTAAAGCAGGTAAGACAGGAAAGAATGATGGAGGAACTGTAGGAACAGGAGCATTTGTTAATCTTAGATAATTATATCATGTATTCATATTTTTTTAAAAAATCAATTAATGAACATTTGAGTATATACCACATAAATCAGGGCTGATTTCTAGTTTTCCCTTTGCTTAGAACTAATTAGCAGATATTTTCTATAACAAAGGACCTTTTAACCTCAAAAGAACATTCTTGATACATTTTCTCATCAAAACAATAGCTACAAACAATAGAGAAACAGGAAGTTAATAATATAGGACATCTGAAACTTTATTATTTTTTTAATCTGGAGTTAGTAGGGAGAAATCAAAGAAAGTATAAATCTCATCATGTTATTTTCACATAAAATTTTTTCCCTTGCTATTTTTTCTTACTTGAAACATGTTAATGTACCACAAATGAAAGAGGATAAAATAGTTGAAAATTTTCTGGATTATACTATGTGAAAAATATATATATAATTCTTCATCTTCGATTTTCTAAGTTTTTCCAGTTTCTTAAAGTTGCTCAGCCACTATTAATCACTTATTGAGCTCCTCCTCCATCTTTGACAACAGGTGTTTTGCATGTAGTTTCTCACTGAAACTTCAGGAAACACCTGTGAGTTTCCGATTATTATTGCTATTTCGCAGGCAAAATTGAGACTCATAGAAAATAAGTGACAAATAATGTTATTGCTTATGAAGATTTCACCTGTATTTACTTTGATGTTCATTGTAATTGTGATCTTTATACCAAGCCTGAAATGGTCAGATATTGTTATTCATTTTTTTTTTATATGAGAACAAAAAGGCTCAATCTCATTTTTTTTATTTTAGCATATATTACGGGGGTACACATGTTTAGCTTAACGTATATTGCCCTTGTCCCACCACTCCGAGTCAGAGCTTCAAGCCTATCCATCCCCCAGACAGTGCGCATTGCACTCATTATGTATGTATATACCCATCCCCGCCTCACAGTCCACTAATGGCACACTTCTTCGAAAGATAAACATGTGGTGATGATGATCATGACTTTAAAGATTGTACAGGGCTTATGATTTAGAAAACCATTATTAGTCAACACTAATTTTATTTAATAATACAGATGCTCCTTGACTTACAATGTGATTATGTCACAATAAATCCATCTCAAGTTAAAAATATCATAAGTCAAAAACGCATTTAATGCACCTAACCTACAGGGCATTGTAGCTCAGCCTAGCCTACCTTAAATATGCTCAGAACACTTATATTAGCCTATAGTTGGGTGAAATCATCTAACACAAAGCCTATTTTATATGTATATTAAAGTATTGAATATCTCATGTAATTTATTGAATACAGTACACTGCAGAGTATAGCATCAATTGTTTACCTTCCTGATTGTGATCCTGTGGCTGGCTGGGAGCTGTGGCTTGTTGCTGCTGCCCAGTATTGAGAGAGAGAGAGAGAGAGAGAGAATGAATCATACTGAATATTATTAGCCCACATAAAGATCAAAATTCAAAATTCAGACTACTATTTCTCCTGAATGTGTATTGCTTTGCACCATTCTAAAGTTGAAAAATTATAAGTTGAAGCATCATAAGTCATGGAACGTCTGTATATGTATTTATTATATACCTTATAGAAGAGGAAAAATAATTTTTCCTCTACCATTCTAATTTCCTCACTTGGGTCCCAGTAACAAAAGACAGATTACCAAGAGAAAAACAAACAGAAGTTTATTAATGTGTATATCTCATATATATATGGGAAATATCCAGAGCAATGCGTAAATCTCAAATAAGTGGTTTAGAATTCAGGCTTAAGTACCATCTTCAGCTAAAAAAAGATGTGGAGTTAAGGGGATGACCAGGAAAAGTACAGTACAAGAGGGAGGTTTATTAAGCAGATTTAAGTTATTCCCTTCTTTATTAATAAGAATGTTTTGTGTCATCCTTTTCCTGGGGGGTAGGGGGAGAGAGAGAGAGAGAGAGAGAGAGAGAGATATGCTTACAAATGAATATTTCCTTTGCCGATGTAAATTTAATCTTATAAAAAAGTAACTTCTACTCTATTTTCAAAGCTTCACCTGTGTCTGCTGCTTCTCAAGATAATCAGCTCAAAATCTTACTTTTTTAAAATCCAGACCCCAACTCGAACCAGACAAAATAATTCTTATGCTAAAGAGGCATATTTTGGTATAGTATATTCTGATCTCCTACAATGTTAATATCTAATGCCATGAAAGTAACCCAAGGAATGAACACAATGTGTGAAGAGTTCTAGGAAGAACATAACAAGTAGACTGTATAATTATAAGTGGCAATCTGTGCCTCAACAGTTTCTTTAGCTTTGTCAAATATAATTTCATAAATATACTTGTCAATGTGCTTCACTGATTACAGCCAGGAAATATTTGTGGCATAAAGCTATAACCCCCAAATAGCAATTTGTTCTTTCTTCTTTGGTATCAGAAAAGTCTAATTTGTACATTTGGGTGTGATGATCAAAGTAAAAATGAGTGTAAATTGTTGGCCCTCTAAAATTTTGCTGAAAATTCAACTCACAAAAGACAGATTAATTGGAGAAAAGGCATACAAATTTATTTAGTGTGTATACATGGAAGGCTTCAGAATGAAGACCCAACCCCCCAATGGGGTGCAGAAGCTTATATAACATCTTGAGGTTACAGAAAGAATGGGGGCTTGGATTCTGCCAAGGCAGGTTATAGGAAGTGGGGAGAAGAAGAATTCTGTTGAGGGGCAATAAATGATTATTAGGGAAAATTTGATGGGCTTGAAGAACACACAATGGTCTGGGGCAAAGTCTATTAGGCCTGTTACCAAACCAAACTGAAGTCCATTCACCCAGAGCAGCAAAGCCAGACACTAAAGTTAAGAGTAGCAGAGGGAGAAAGAGTCATTTTATTGCATGGCACCATGCAAGGAGAATGGGCAGCTAATGCTGAAGTCCTGAGCTCCCCGATGGCTCACACACAAGGGTTTGTAAAGGCAGGAAAGCAGAAGTTGCAGGCAAAATTGTAAATCAACACATCAGCCTGGCCCAAAGAAGTGGGATATCCTCAAGCAGGAGCCTATGGGTCATAGATTGATTCAAACATTCTTAGATTAGGGGAAAAGAATACTAAGATGGATGTGACTTTTTCCAGGCCTCTCAGGGAGAAATTTAGAACAAAGAATGGTAGTTGGAGTTCAATTCTTCAGTTTCCCCTTATCTGCATTTTCCATCATATGGGAGTTTCTGAAAAACAACTCCAGAACCTATGTTAAGATGTCATCTTTTAGTTTCTATAGGGAACCAAAACACCTCTTGACTCTGGCTTGCCTGGAGGGCCATTTTTATTTCTATATTCCTGCTCATTATGTTGTCCATTTATTTTTCCAGGCTAGCTAGGTGCCTAAAGGACTCTAGATTTTTCCTTTATTTTCATGTGTGAACCACTCCCCCATAGACCCCTAAGAGATGTCCCTGCTCTCTCTCAGGCTCCCAGAGTGGACAGTGGTTTGCAACAAAACTCTGTCCTTGTTTGTTGACAGACTTTAGTCTTCATTCCTGCAATATAGGTTCAATGAAAACTCAGGGAAGGGACCCCAGGTAATTGTTTTTCTTCCTTGGTAGGTCTGGACTTTAGGCAGATAAGAAGCTTCAAAGAATAACTTTATCCTATATTTTGGGAGATACTGTGAGAGGGAGAGGTCAGAGGGACCTTGAGGCTTCTTCATTTCAGCATGTCAAGATGCCATATTTTGGGCTACCAATTTCTGAGCCCCAATATTGGTAAATTGTTATGCTAATTGGTTAGAACTATTTTTGATTTTTTCATTTCAGATTCTTAATATAGGTGAGAAAGTATGACATAGAGCCATAAAATCAGAGGGAAAAGACCATATCTGTGAGTTATTAATAGTTCTAGTATTAAAAGGGCATATTCAGTAGAGTACAACTCAGGAAATTCTAATATGTCTATAGTAATATGTTAATGTGGTCACAGAACATGTTGATGTATTATTAGAAAGGCTTTCAAAATTATTTTGCTCGTTAAGTAAACAGTAAAAAAAACATTTTTCTTTAGGTCAATTTTCAGGATTACTCATAATGAGAATATTTATAGATATAAGGGAAAACCACCTCCAGAAGACTTTAAAGAGTTTATATTAAAATATATAGTTTGCATCTAATGATTAACATTTGCCTTCAACTAATCTTGAATTTATATTTTAAATCATGGAATATAGGTTCTCAAAATTTATTTTGTATACATTCATTTCAGGTGGATGCTTATTTTATATGTATAGATATATTCATTCATCTTCTAATCTGAAGTTCTTTATCATCATTGAGCCAGGCTAACTCGGTTTCCTTGATGTATGTGTATGTGTGTGTATGTATGTACACATATGTATATGTATATATGCCCTTTTAACCCCCATCCTAATCCCTTTATTCTCCTGTGATGAAGATGTATTCGATGCGTATCTTTTTATTTGCATATTTTTTTTGTAAAATCTCTGTTGTTGGTTTGTGTGCATACGTTTTGAATTTATGTAAATTATGCTATATATCATATACTGTTTTCTACATTTTCACTGAGTGTTCTGTTCACTAAGTGTTGTGTTTTTAAGATCCATTTATATTATATACATACACACACATACATGCACACATGTGACACTCACTCATGCAATCCAATTTCTAAATGCTTCATGGTGCTCCATAGTAGATATCTACTACATTTGACTACATTTCTTCACTTGATATGAATAAACAGTTGCCCCTCAATCCACACAGCCACAAATAATGCTGTAATAAACCTCCTCATGTATGTCCTCTTATAGATCTGAGTGAGAATTTTCTTGAGATGTACACATGGGAGTGGGATCCTGTGCCATAGGTAAATGTATATTTCTGTGCTCTCCAGAATGTTGCACCAACCAGTATGCACTCCCTCTAGCAGTGCTTGAAATCTCCCACCAGGATCCCTCATTCCCACCAATATTGGCAATGAATAGTATTCTAGTTTTCACCAGAGATAAATGTTTAATCTATGTTAAACACTAAGTTTTGCAAGTGTGTTCTAGTCCATTCTCCTCTACTGATTCATGTTTATTATTATCAATCCACTAAACTAGTCTGAAGATAACATTTACTACATGAGAATTTGTTAGATGTGATGTATTTACTGGAAAATAATAACCTTATTTCCTTAGGAAAAATCTTTTCATATAATTTTTTAAATATGAATGCTTTTAGGCTTTAAAATTGCTGATGGTTTATACTAATATTTTATTTCTAATTTGACCATAGCATATTATTTTCATAGAGCATTTTCTGTGATAATTATTGTCTAAACAATGTTAAGGTTAAGTACTTAATTCCTTAAGTACTTCAAGGAATTTTGAAGTACTCTTAAATTAGTACATGATAAAATCCTATTTTTACTTAGAATACTATTAATGCCATAATTTACTTTTCTATAAGTTATATGTTGGGATAACTCACATGCAAACTAAATGGAAAAACAGCATAAAGTTTTCAAATTAAATAATTGTGACTTTGCATTTATTATAAAAACAAAAATGAATATGAAGACTACTGACATATATTTCTATTTTTGTAAAATTATACAATGGAGATAAAGGTTTAGTATTTCCTCCAAAGAAATAGCCACATAATAGCAGAAATGTGAATTACAACTGCTCTAAATCTCTTTTAGTCAACTGTTGACCTAACCTTTCCTAAATGTATCTAACTTTTGTTAAATGTACCTAATGTAGTGCTGCTGAGCAGCAGGGAAATAATGTATTCTGTTTTGGGGGGCAGAAAGGTGTAACCTTTCTCACCCATCCTAATGGTCATGGCAGATACTCCTATGACAAAGGCAAATTATCGAGAGAGAAGCCAAACACTTTTATTTAATTGAAGTTTTGTGTGACAGGATAGCCTTCAGAAATGAAGACACAAAGACTCAGGGAAAACTATTTTTATGCTTAGGGTTGATAAAGAATGGACAGCCATGAAGAAACGTAACTGAACAAAAGGATGTGATCTAGTGATAATAGACTGAGGGTGAAAGTCAACAAGGCCTGTCTGTTCAGGTTCATCTTGGATTCTCTCTGTGTAGCATTCCTTCCTCTCCAATATAGGGCAGGACCTCTCTAAAATGAGGGCCATCAAGGGAGAAGGGAAAGAGTGACCTTTCTAGGTTTTATGGCTTGTTTTAGGGAAGAGGGGTTTTAGTTTCTATGACTCACCTTGGGGAAGAGGAATTCTGGTTTCTGTGACTTGCTTCCTGGAAGAAGAGGGTTGGGAGATAGGAGGGAAGGAGAAGGTCAAAGAGAGACTTTGCTTCTGAGGGCTTCTAATCTCCTTTAGTTCAAAGTACTTAGCATGTCAAAATGCCATACTTTGGAGTATCATTTTCTGATCCTCAACAAGCTAAGAAGAAATCATGGGAACAAAGTGTCTCTCTCTCCCTCTTCTCACACAGAGAAACAAATTCACAAAAATAATTATAATATGATTGTCAAGATATTACACTTAATCTGATTCTGAAAACCCAGGCAAAAAAATAATAAATAAAAAAAAGAAAAAGAAAAAGATATTACACTTCAGTACTTAAATATTAATTTGAGTACTTATCAAAGATCATGAATATGTTATATATACATAAAATTTATAATTGACAAATAATTGCATATATTTATGGTACAATGTGATATATATATAGTGGAATGATTATAATATATAATTATGATTAATATATATAATTATGATTAATTAATGTGCATCACCTCTCCTACTTGTCATTTTTTTGTTGTAAGAAAATTTAAAATCTACTTTTTTAGCAATTTTGAAATATACTTCAAAGACTTTCAATCTAATAGCCAAACACACTCAAAGTTTATTTCAGTAAAATGTGGTTACATACCATGTTCGGCTAGCATAATAAAAATGCCCTTTCAGATTTTTTCCTCTTAAACTTTTCAACATATTTGATTTTTCACTCCTATAATTTGCTTTATTTAATTTGAGATACATTTTGATGATAAACCTGAAGGTTTTTAGATTTCCTTAAATGACTCTTAGGTCACAGATGGAGTGAAGTAGTCAGGAAATAATTATAAGGGTTAGAGTTAAAATAAAATTAAATCCAGATTGATTATAAGTCATATTTTTCACTCTTTTATATTTCAGCTTCCTTTTGTGCATAAATACCACAAATTTAATAGTTTTAACTTATTACTTTGGTCAAAACAAATTTTATAATGCTCATTTTTCTATTGTGGCATTTATACTATTTGGTCGAATCAAGGATTTTTAAATTTGAGTTTACCAAGTAAAACACTTAAGTCAAAGTCCAAAGCATATCTTTTTTTAATCCCAGTACTTTAGAAAATGATTTCATATAGTAGTTGCCCAATAAGTATTTATCGAGTGAATGTATAGCATTAATATACATTTATTATTAATATTTTCCATCAAATTTTTTTCATCTTTTAATTGAGAAGTATTTACTCTTTGGAGAAATGCTCAAATTCTGATATATCTTTTTTCTTAATAGAGTATCATTCCAAAGTCCCTAAGTTTTTAAGGGTATTATTAAATGTGTCTGAATAAATGAATGCTTAATGGAAAATCAATTAAATTCTAAGGAAGTGATATGTACCATCCTAGAGAATGTGTTTCCCCCCCAACTTATGATGATTAAAAAAATGGCTTTGAGATGAGAAAGTATACTACCTCCTAAACTTAGCCAACCAAGCTGACCATTTTTCTGAAGGTCAACTAGTTGTTGATTGATGTAGTATAGCTACAGATGCAATAACTGGAGAGTGACATTTTCATCTACCACAGGTTAGCTCAGGCATGTTCTCATGTCAAAAGTATAGGTCCACCAAAGAAGAGACATGTAAGAATTGATTCAAGCCTCTGCTTTACAACTTCTAACATCCCATTGGCCCAAACAAATCACATGCTGGGCTAATACGCAGAGTAGAGATTAGATGGCAAAAGGAGTGCTTACAGGCAGAAATGAAGAACTGGGGTCATTAATCCAACCTATCATATAAGCTTAACTAATTGCATCTATTTTCATAAATTATATCTGGCATTTTCACTAAACATTTCGATTCTCTACTTAGAACTGAATCCTAAAAACTACCTTACACACACACACACACACACACACACACACACACACACACACACACAACTGCGTTCATTTTCTGCTTATATTGGGCTTTTTGCTAATATAATTCATTAGCTAAAATATTCATTTCTGTAGAGACTGAGCAAAAGGATAGCAGTCTTTTAAACAGAAATATCACACAGTATGGACTTTGTAATCAGTATACAAGACAAATATCATCCACATGACATTTATCGAATAAAATTTGTGTGTGGACATTTTACTTACAAGCACACATTGGAAGAAAACCATATATTTTAAAAATAAAAATGAGCTAATCATTCTACAGACATTCCAGTTGCCTATTATAATGAAATTGTGTGTTAAGTGTCACTCTTAAAGCAATGGAGATGGCATTTGCATATCAGTTTAATTGCTTTGGATTAAACATTGAAAGATGAGAGCCAAGAGAGCTTATTAAGCTGAAATGAGGGCAAGTGATAAAAAAGTGATATTATGTCAACACTACATCTGGAGGTCTGTTGCTATTTCCATTTTAAATCCTAAATTGCAATGTTTCTAAAAAATTATCATCAAATGCCATACAGTCTTGAAATATAGTAAAAAATTAAAAAGGTTAATGCATGAATTGTGCTTGATAAATTTAATTTGATTCGAAAGCCAAGCTAGGGCTTTTTCTACTTTGTTAAAATTTATTTGTTCTTAATATACTACACTGTAAGCTTTTGAAAAACATTATATCTCATTTACTGCTGTATCTTCAGGGCTTTGACATAGGATTTCTTGTAATAGATGCTCAATAAATATTTGTGAATACATGAATAAAGTCATGAATGTAAGGAATGGCAGTACCTTCATAGTTACTGTAAAACATTCCAAGATAAGATGCTGGGTACTGCTGATTTTGGTTGGTGCTTCCAACTATACCACAGGCTCCCTACTACTCAGAAACATTGTGTGTTCACTGGCCTTTTCCCTGTTTGCTTGGACGAGTCATGTCATCATTACATATATAAGTTCCTGCAACCACCTACTTTGAAGTAAGCTATTTGGAATGAGACATGAATGAGGCAACTTGATTTGCCATCCCAAAGGTCTTCAGTAGGGACGTTTGACTTGAAACGCCTATTAAAAACCACAATTTTTGAACAAGATCCCCTTGGGCTGCCCAAAACAAAAAAAGACAGAAAAAAAAAGAAATGACTATTTGTTTGTGATGACAACAGCATCAGAAAACTGATGACCCGTCATTTTACAACTCAACAATAATGCAAACTTCATTCATTTGCATTAGAGAATTCATACCACTCCCAGGTGGTCCCTGTTGCTCACCAGAGTGATTTCCTGTTTGCCAGCTAGACTATAGTGTGACAGATCATCTAAAACATAGCCTTTAAATTTGGTGAGATTAACCCTTCCATTGCAGCTATTTTGGAGAATTTATTTTATGGACTGTCTAAGCAGCTTACAAATATTATCTTTTTAATTCTTATAACAACTATGTGTAAAAGGTTCTATTAAATAGCTCTACTTTGCACATGAAAAAAAACTGAGCCACAGGAAGGTTAAGTGACTTACCCATAGTTCTATAGCTAGTAAGTGGCAGAGCCAGGATTCAAAATTAAACCATCTGGCTCAAGAGGATGAGTTGATTTTTTTTTTTTTTTTTGAGACAGAGTCTCACTCTGTCACCTGGGATAGAGTGCTGTGGCTTCAGCCTAGCTCACAGTAACCTCAAACTCCTGGGCTCAAGAGATCCTGCTGCCTCAGCCTCCTGAGTAGCTGGGACTACAGGCATGCGCCACCATGCCCAGCTAATTTTTTTTCCTATATATTTTTAGCTGTCCAATTAACTTCTTACTATTTTTGGTAGAGATGGGATCTTGCTCTTGCTCAGGCTGGTCTGGAACTCCTGAGCTCAAACGATCCACCCACCTCGGCCTCCCAGAGTGCTAGGATTACAGGTGTGAGCCACAACACTGGGCCTAAAGGATTAGTTCTTAAGCACCATGCTGTGAGTGCACAAGTGACTGAGATTCCCCAAGGCCCCTAAGAAAGAAGTCATTTGTATGCTGAATCTATTTTGTTGTTGTTGTTTTAAATTTTTAATTATGGTAAAAACACATGTAAAATTTACCATCTTAACCATTTTTTTTTTTTTTTTTTTTGAGACAGAGTCTTGCTTTGTTGTCCAGGCTAGAGTGAGTGCCGTGGCGTCAGCCTAGCTCACAGCAACCTCAAACTCCTGGGCTCCAGTGATCCTTCTGCCTCAGCCTCCCGGGTAGCTGGGACTACAGGCATGAGCCACCATGCCCGGCTAATTTTTTTTTTATATATATATCAGTTGGCCAATTAATTTCTTTCTATTTATAGTAGAGACGGGGTCTCGCTCAGGCTGGTTTTGAACTCCTGACCTTGAGCAATCCGCCCGCCTCGGCCTCCCAAGAGCTAGGATTACAGGCGTGAGCCACAGCGCCCGGCCTCATCTTAACCATTTTTAAGTGTAGAGTTCTAGTCGAGTTCAGTATATTCACATTGTTGGGCAACAGATCTCTAGAACTTTTTCATCTCACAAAACAAAAACTCTATGACTGAATTGTGTATCTAGATAATGGGCACACTTAATAACTTTGACTCAAGCAGGACAAAAGCAATCCATGTAACCAAAACATTTGTACCCCCGTAATATTCTAATAAAAAACCTGTATACCCATTGAACAACCACTCTCCATATCCCCTGCCATATCTGTTGTTAAGTTCTATTGTCCCAAACATAGCACCTCAATCTGATAAGAATCTGTCAGACTATAATCACATGACATTATATATTAACAGAGCAACAGAAATGTTGTTGGGGTTTTTTTTTGTTTTTGTTTTTGATTTTGAGATAGAGTCTTGCTCTGTTGCCTGGGCTAGAGTGCCGTGGCGTCAGCCTAGCTCACAGCAACCTCAAACTCCTGGACTCAAGCAATCCTCCCACCTCAGTCTGCCGAGTAGCTGGGACTACAGGCATGTGCCACCATGTGCGGATAATATATATATATATATATATATATATATATATATAGTTTGTTTTTTTAGTTGTCTAGCTAATTTCTTTCTATTTTTTTAGTAGAGAGGAGGTCTAGCTCTTGCTCAGGGTGGTCTTAAACTCCAGAGCTCAAATGATCCGCCTGCCCCGGCCTCCCAGAGTGCTAGGATTACAGGCATGAGCCATTGGGCCCCAGCCAGGAATGTTCTATTTGCATACATTAGTATAAAAAATGCAGAAAAAATTGAGTGATTTGAAGTAAAAAGGAGTGTTTTAGTGATCTGTCTTCTTCTTGTTCCTCAGTTTGGCATTGGACTTTTGAAAAAGAAAATTTTTCTGTTATAGTTCATCATAATGACCTCTTCCTAACTCATAACTTCAGGAATATTTTCTTAGTTCAAAGTCAAGAAAATAAAAAAAAGTTGTATTTATTTTTTTGTATCTTATATATTATTTTAACCTCTGCTTCAAAATAAATTATATTCAAATATTGATTAAAGCATAGCTGATCCTCCATATTCATGGGTTCTGCATTCATGGAGATAACCAACTGCAGATTGAAAATATTTGGAAAAAAATTGCATTTGTAACAAACATGTACAGACTTTTTGTCATTATTTCCTAAACAATACAACAACTATTTATATAGTATTTACATTGTATTAAGTATTATCTGTAATCTAGAGATAATTTAATGTATATGGGAGGATATGAATAGGTTATATGCAAAGATCATGCCATTTTATATTAGGGAGGTGATCATCTGTGGATTTTGATATTTGCAGGAGGTCCTGGAACCAATTCCCCACAGATACCAAAGAATTACTGTGTGTGTGTGTGTGTGTGTGTGTGTGTGTATACTTGTATATGGTAACATTCTAATCAGTCAAATAACAGTACTAATGTCATATAAATGCATGCAAAGTTATTCAACCTATGTTTGAGAAAATAAAAATACCTGAAAAAGATATTAATGTACATTTTCAAATCTTAATTTTCTTTATATTTACTAGTGCATTCAGTTCTCAGAACAACCCTATGAAATAGTTTGAACTGTGGTATAATAAAGGATTCAATGGAAATAGACTACAGAGGGGTGGTGCTTAAGTAGAGAAGGTAAAAGTAGTTTCTGGGTGTCTCCATCAACACATGAAGGTGAGAAAAAACATGGCACATAGATAGCACCCATAGTTATGTTTGACCAGAGCCATAGATGTATAAGTATGGAAGTGGTAGGAGATGGGAAAGAGAGATAGGCCTTGTCCAGGTCAAGAAGATCTTATATAGCCAAACAAAATATTTTAAACTTGATTTCACACAGCATATTGATGCAGGGAAGGATATTAATTGAAAGAGTATGCAATGGTTAGAAATGACACAGATAAAAATATTTTATCATAAATCCTTTTGCTAGTTTCAGGACCCATTCTACCTCAGACTTCATTACCTTAGGTTGGGTGATCATTCAGCTATTAAGAAGGAAGTTTGAGAATTTCTCTAAGGACCCCTCTATAAGTCAGAGTAGAAGTAGTTTGGGTTGATAAGAGTATGCAAATAAATTTTGTGTTTTTTAAAATTACTTGATAATTCAATTATTTTGTCAATTGTTCTAGCACCAAACATTAAAGGTTCTGATAATCTCAGAGAAGTGATGGATGTCATAATATTTGGACATGTGAAGTGAAAGATGTTTACCAGTCATCCAAGGAGATGGTTCAAATAGCAAATGTCATTATGATAAAAATAAAGTCTTTCAACAATGATAACTATTTAACAAGTATATTTTTATGACATTTTGACAGCTCATTCTTTTTAAGCAACCTTCATTCCATAAAATCAATAAGATGACATTTTTGAGTAATACAAATCTTTATACTCATGTATATAAAATATTTTAAAAGTATATATCTTCATGCATGAATTTACTCAAAATTTTGTTGGAGGAGTAAAGGATTTGACCTAGTAATTTAGCTTCTTACTTACTCTGTTTTACTAAAATATTTTGTTTAGGAGGTGCAGAACTCATTTATAATTAGCAGATATATTTAAAGATATTTTAATATCATAATTATTTATTCTTTCCCCTATAATTCCCTGTTATAATTTGTTTCATCAATTCATCTGAACTTATCATTTTTCATTCACTATAAGCCAATAAACTTTTACCTTTTCTCTCTCGTGATTATTACATTGTCTGATGGGGACAAAATAATTGAGACAGAATAGGGGAGTAAGATGAATGGCAGACAGGAGGTGCATTTGTATATTATGAAGTGTTTGCAAAATAATAAACATCACATGAATAATGCATTTGAAGAATATTGTCTGGCAAATAATATTAAGAATCATATATCCAAATCATCTCTCAGCTACCGAAAAATAAAAACAAAGTGTCTAATGCTTCCAGTTTTGTGAGACACAGAGAGAATTCACCATATGGGGCTTCTAGATTGAGTAATAGGGTTTTTGTTTTTTAATAGAGGATTAAAAATTTAAATATATATACATATATAACTATACTTATATTTGCTACTTATATATTTATGTTTACTAGATATATGTGTGCATTTGTGTATATATATTATACAGTCAGCTCTCCGTATCTGTGGGTTCTGCATCCCCAGATTCAACCAACCGTGGATCAGAAATATTTGGAAAAAAAAGAATGATTCCATCTGTACTGAACATGGGCAGTCTTTCTTCTTATCTTTATTCACTAAGCAATAAAGTATAACAAATATTTACATATTTATATTGTATTAGGTATCATAAGTAATCTAGAGATGATTTAAAGTATATGGAAGCATGTGCATAGGTTATATGCAAATACTATGCCATTTTATATGAGGAACTTGAAAGTCTGTGAATTTTGCTATCCAATGGGGGGGTGTCGTAGAACCAATCTCCCACAGATACTGAAGGAAAACAAATTTTTTTTTTTTTTTGAGACAGAGTCTCGCTTTTTTGCCCAGGCTAGAGTGAGTGCCTTGGTGAAGCCTAGCTCACAGCAACTTCAAACTCCTGGGCTCAAGCAATCTTGCTGCCTCAGTCTCCCAAGTAGCTGGGCTGGTTTCGAACTCCCGACCTCGAGCAATCTGCCCTCCTGGGCCTCCCAGAGTGCTAGGATTACAGGCGTGAGCCACCACGCCCAGCATTTCCTTGTTTTTATGTAGAAAGCATAGGCTTGTGTGCTTCTGGATATAGTTTGCATACTTAGCAAAGTAAAATAACACCTTTCAAAAAGACAAATATAAAATAAATACTCAGAAACTTTTTATTGAATGCTCTTGTGCTGTTTTTTTTTTTTAAGAGAAAAAAGTAAAACAAGACTCAGAATTTTAGAGTGGTTGGCATGGCTCTCTTCATTTACCTTTTGACTGTCTTGCTGTGAACCCACAACTTGAATGTAGCTGAGCTATTTGTATCGCTGCTGTTGCTACAGCCACTGGGTGCTACAAGGATCTAAACTGTTGCATCTGCTGCTGCTGCTGCTGTTGAAAAGCACAGGAGAGCTGGAACCTTTGCCGAGGAAGGCTTTATCCAATCTTTTTTGATCAGAGCCAAGCTGAGACAACACAGGTGCCTGGGGCTGCAGTAAACTTCCCACTCCAGAGAGGCTAATGAGAACAGCTTGCTGGGTGGCTAAGGCCTGTTCTTGACTGCTTGAACCTTGTGCAGAAGCCTGTGACCCTGGCTGTGGAGGATGAGAAGTTGTGGGTTGCTGAAAGTGTAGAATCAACTGATTCTGCTACTGCTGGTTGTTCAAAATGAGGGACCCACATAGAAGCTGGCGCAAAAAGCCCAAGACCTGAAGTACTTTTTTAACCACTTCAGTACAGCGCTCACCGGCCACGAACCCTTGCTCACAGCCGGCACTCATAGTCGGCACGATGGTTTGTGCTGTGCATTGACGACGAGTCCGTTTTGCTCTTGTGTGATGAGGAAAGCTTGAAAGCACTGAAAGCTTGTTTTACTTTACAGGCAGCTTTACTTGTAATGTAAATCAGAATAGGTAGCATATACATATATGTTTTCATTACATTATTTTTAAATGTTCACAATTTTATTTTGATAAGTGAAAAATTAGAAAAGTCATATCATATCACAGCTGTCGGCTAAAGTCACTGTGCGTGTTCATCTGTGGCTATTGACTATAGTCGACGCTCATACCGAAGTGGTTAAAGAAGCTGAACACCTACTTGCATTGCAGTGGGCTATGAGTTTGGTAGTTGACCTCCTGAGGACAGAAGGCACCAGCATTAACTCCTGCAGGAGCTAGGGCACCAGTGGGACAGCCCAGCACTGGGTTTGAACCACTCGCCAAAGCCTGGGCTCCATGGATTGGGGCCACTAGTCTGATGACCTTTAGGCTAGTGGAGTTTGCCATGGCCCGGGTGTCGCAGGTTGCTTTGGAGGAGCTGGCAGGGCACCAGGAAGCTGGAGGAGGCATGCAAACTCCACTGAGATCCACAGAAGACTTCCCCAAAAGACTTGATGCTGCAGGAGCAGGAGCAAGAGACTTAAGAAAGCTGCCTGTTGAGGAGTAAAATTGTTTCCCAAACAACTCTTTCCTGAGCTTGAGGGAAGTCGTGTATGGGTGAAGGTCAATGTTTTATTCCTTTTCCCCAATACTGAAGGCTAGACTGACATGAGCTTAGACTGTTCTGGTTTTTTCCCTGACAAGAGTTGACTGAGACTGGCTGAGCCACTGGTGCTGTGTGGCATCTTGCCTGGACCTTTGGCTTTGCTCTGGACCGTATCCTGTACCGATGGACCACCCTGCCAGCATCAGTCTGTGACCCTGGCCTGAGACCAATTGAATGGTCATCAGGGGAGAAGGAGGGACACACCTGGCTGTCACATCTGGCTTCTTTATGTGACTGTATTTTACCAGAGAAAGGTGGATCATTAAGCAATTGTATGATGGTCTGCTTCGTTTTCTGGTACAGACTGCCAGCTTCACATTCAAATACACAATCATCTTTTACCTCCTGAGCTGGCCAAACCCCATTGGTTGTGAGTCATCAAACTTGATAAGACTTTTCCCCTTTAGCACATTTCTCCCCATTCGTTTCAGAAGGTACAGCAAGTCACTGGGTCTGTTTACACAGATCTATACAATTTCCTGCATTAGAAATTTTCAGGTCATAATGCAGACCTGCTATCTTCATCTGTTTTGTGCTGCTACAACAAAATACCTAAAACTGGGTAATTTATAAGGAACAGAAATTTGTTTCCTCACAATTCTAGAGACTGGATTGTCCAAGATCAAAGTGCCAGCATCTGCTGAGGTCCTTCTTGCTGTATCCTCACATGAAGGAAGGCAGGCAGAAGAGAGAGAACCTATTCCCTCGAGCCCTTTTTATAACAGCATTAATCCATTCATGAGGGCAGAGTCCTCATGACCTAATCACCTCTTATTAGGCCACACCTCCCAACACTGTTGTATTGGGGATTAAGTTTCCAACACATAAATTTTGGAGGACCAATTCAGACCAGAGCATATGCTTTGCTTTGCTTTTCACTCCTTCCCTCCTTTTCTTCACTTCCTTTCTCTTTCTTCTTTCTTTCTTTTCACTCCCTCCCTCGCTCCCTCCCTTCCTTCCTCTCTCTCTCTCTTTTTGTAAGACAGTAATTTTAGCTCAGGAGAAGGTGGATAATGAAGATAGCTCCTGCTGCTGTTTCAGAGAAGATGTAGAAATACCTCCTGAAGCACCATTTTATTGAGCCAGTATTCATCTTTTATTTGTTATAGGCTGGCCATTTTAGAAATTCTATGTGCCACAGGCTCATTTTAATTTAGTCTTTATTTATTCCCTGTTTCTCCTGAATTTGGTTAGCTCCTATTGCATATCTTCCTGACTTTTTTCTATTTTAAGTTTTTTGAGCTCATGATTCATGATGTTCTTCCAATTCTGCAATTGTTTGAGCATAAATTCCTTAAAAAAATAAAAATTTAAAAGAATAGGCCGGGTGCAGTGGCTCATGCCTGTAATTCTAGCACTCTGGGAGGCAGAGGCAGGAGTATTGCTTGAGGTCAGGAATTCAAGACCAGACTGAGTAAGAACAAGACCCCGTCTCTACTAAAAATAGAAAAAAATTAGCAGGACGTGGTAGCACGCACCTGTAATCCCAGCTACTCAGGAGGCTGAGGCAGGAGAATCACTTGAGCCCAGGAGTTTGAGGTTGCTGTGAGCTATGATGATGCCATGGCACTCCAGCCCAGGTGACAGAGAGAGAATCATCTCCAAAAAAATAAATAAATAAAAATAAAAGTAAATTTAAAAATTATGAGAGAACTTGAACCAGAAAAAAAAATTAAATTCCTTATGGAGTGTCGAGTTACAGTTTTGCTCTGCTTCATGCAAAGGTGGATGTGTATGTATGTGAATGTGTTTTTACAGTGGGTTTTATCTGATTAACTGATATCAGCTTTGTTTTTTTTCCCCCTGGATCAGCAATAGAAGACAACCTTTTTTGAGGCAGTAGGATAGGGGGATCACCTGGCTTATTTGATTTCATTGTTCAAGACTACTTTCTTCTGTTGCCAGTATGACATGCAGATTGTTTTTGTTATTGATGGTGGTGGTATAGTAAATAAATGGTATACTTTTTCACAAGTCTATCTTTTGTTTCTTTAGCACCATCTTGTTCATTAGGATCCTTTAGCTTTAGTCAGTTCCTTTTCCCCCTAGCCACTAAGTCTTCGAAGGACACATTTCTTATCAAAATTGCCTTATTGTTCCTAAAAGGAGATGTCCACCTCTGGCCTTATGTTCTTTCTATGCTCCTTTTTTTTTTTTAATTTCCCCAATAATCAGTGCTCTAATCTACCTAGTCTCAAATCTTTTCAGTGTTTCCCAGGATTGGACCTTGAACACCTCCCACAAGTTAATAAGAATATTAACTCAGGAGAAAAAGTGGATCAAAATGACAATTCATAAAGGAATACAGTATTTACATATACAAAAAGGTATTCAGCCTCACAAATATTAATAGAATTGAAACTGAAGACTAAAAGCTATATTTTCTATATTCTTTTTTGCTTTTATTATTTTTGACACAGTGTACATATTTATGAAATATAGTGTGATTATTGGATGTGTATGCATTGTGTAATGATCAAATGAGGGTAATTAGCATATCCATCACCTCAAATACATTTTTTGTGTCGGGAACAGTCAAAGTCTACTCTTCTAGCTATTTGAAAATGTACAAGAAATTGTTGTGTACTATAGTCACTTTGCAGTGCTACATAGAACTTATTCCTCCTATTGAGCTGTACTTTTGTGTCTGTTAACCAGCCTTTGACTATCCCGTGCTTCTCTTTCCCTTCCCAGCCTCTAGTAACCACTACTCTACTCTCCACTTCTATGAGATCAACTTTTTTTGCTTCCACATGAGTGAGAACATGTGGTATTTATCTTTCTGTGCCTGTCTTACTTCACTTAACCGAATGTCCTCCAATCTCATTCATGTTGCTGGGAATGACAAAATTTCATTCTGAAACACCATATTTTTTACCTAGATTGTCAAGGATCAGAACATTTCATAGCTTATGTTATCTAATGGTGTGGGGAAACGGACACTCTCTAACATTGTTGCTGAGGGTTGTTTGTTTTGTTTTGTTTTGTTTTTGTTTTTGTTTTTTTTGTTTTGAGACAGAGTCTCACTGTAGCCCAGGTTAGAGTGCCATGGCGTCAGCCTAGCTCACAGCAACCTCAAACTCCTGGGCTCAAGTAATCCTTCTGCCTCAGCCTGCTGAGTAGCTGGGACTACAGGCATGCGCCACCATGCCCGGCTCATTTTTTTCTATATATTTTTCGTTGGCCAATTAATTTCTTTCTATTTTTAGTAGAGACGGGGGTCTCGCTCTTGCTCAGGCTGGTCTCAAACTCCTGATCTTGAGTGATCTGCTTGCCTGGGCCTCCCAGAGAGCTGGGATTACAGGCATGAGCCACAGTGCTCAGCCTTGCTGAGGGTTTTAATTGGTCCAATGCCTACGGATAACAAAGACCCTGGGAATAGGATTTACTGCCAGGTTTTACTCCAGGGGGCCTGGGATGCATAAGTGGGAATTTTTTCACCATTGGCCTATATTCTGATTAAAATTCTACTTATTCTGTGGATCAGTTAGTACCAATTTGATGGAGAGTACATGTGGTGCTTACTTTTCCGTTTTTGTGATACCTCACTTCCAAGGATGGCCTCAAGCTCTATCCAGGATAATATTAATTAGGTGTCCCTCAGGTGGAGGGGTGGGGGTTGGTAAACTCACAACTAATGTATGCAGTATGGGGGAGGGGCACGCCTCTAGCCCTGGCTTGGGCAAGGCAAAGTCATTACTTGTAATCAAAATGTTTGTACTCCCACAACATTCTGAAATTAGAAAAAAAATTCTACTTACTTTTAAAAGTTTTTAAAAGTAAGTGCAATGTTTACCCTGTTGCTTTTTATGCCACTAGCGCACCACTATTATGCATGAGTGGGACAGCACTACTTCATTCGGTAACATGAGAGCACTCAAGACTAAATGAATAGCAAGGACCAAAACCTAGGGAAATTGTAGCCTTTAAGGCAAAAGAAGAGAATGAATAGAAGCACAGAAGGAAAACTAATGAAAGGCCTTCTATAAAATCTGAATAAGAATGGGGGTAAATAGTATTAAATGTCATAAAGTGCACAAGCCAGATAACTATTGAAATTTTGAAACCATTAAAACTGGATAACTATTGAAAGCTAGAAGGTTATTGATAACTTTAGTAAACATTTTCTGAGAAATAATGCTGAGAAAATTTAGACCACAGTAGAAAAAGGGATGGATCTGAATTGAGAAAGTGAGAAGAGTAGTTTGAACTACTCCTGAGAGATTCTTATTAGTAAAAAGAAAGAGGTAAGTTACCGGTAGAAATAGAATACACACTCATGCATAGAAATAAACAATACCTCTGTGCAAAATCTTTCAATAATGCAATAATGGATGAGGTAAATAGCACATGCATATGATATTATCAATAATGTAATTTTGGAATTTTAGAAAAAGACAAGCTTTCATGTAGTCTTTCATTTTTTTTAAGCCAGTCAAATTTAGCAGTGGGGGATTATATACCATCTTTAGTGACACTTAGGTTAATAAGCTCTGATAAACCACTACCATCAGACCAGCCATAGACTTTCATTTGACAAATGAGAAAGTAACATACTCAAAGCAGCAATTCAGATTAATGACTTATTCATGTTATGTGCTTTATATATTATAGACATAATAAATGGTAAATAATGACATCACTGATTGCAAAGCCAAATTGTGCAATACCTTGTACAATTTTGATTCCAAATAAATCCAAATTAGTAAAAGAAAACCAGAAGCCAATATAATAGCTTTTGCAAATTAGTCACCAAGGTAGTCAATTATAATTGTATTTAATACGCTAGTGAACAGAAGGGTTTTGAGAGTGGGAATTATTACAATGCTGTTGCATAAATTGGAGCTTTAGGAAAGCACTTAAGAAAAAGATGTCCAGCTAATCATTGATATTCTTCATGTGCATATGAAGAATAATTTTGGAAAGCTCTGCATCTTGATAAGACTGAATATAATTGGGTTGAACTACTATTTATATAAAAATTCTCTCTCTACTTTTTTTCTTGCTATTATCATAATGGACTCTTAAGGAAGAGGCAGAAAATGTAACTGGAAATCATGTATACAATAAAGCCATTTTCCATTCTTTGTAACAGTTGTTTCATATGAGAAGAACATGAGAAATAATCTTATAGTATTGACAGGGAAGTAGTTTCTACAGCTGACTGTTGTAAAGTCTCCTGTGTAACTATTCCACCTCCCCTCTGGCTAGGGATAATTGTTTTTCATATGACCCACACTTCTGAAAATACTGATTTTCAAAATGTCTGTTCCATGGACATAGCTGTTGATATCCACAATTTTTTTTTCTTTCTTTTTGAGACAGTCTCTCTGTTGCCTGGGCTAGAGTGCCGTGGCGTCAGCCTAGCTCACAGCAACCTCAAACTCCTGGGCTCAAGCTATTCTCTTGCCTCAGCCTCCGGAATAGCTGGGACTACAGGCATAAGCCAACTTGCCCAGGCTAATTTTTTCTATATATTTATAGTTTTCCAGCTAATTTCTTTCTATTTTTAGTAGAGACAGGATCTCACTCTTGCTCAGGTTGGTTTCGAACTCCTGACCTTGAGGGATTCGCCCACCGCACCGGGCTGACATCCACAAATATTTAACTATCCAGTCCTAGAATTCCCTTGGTGTTTCATCTATCTAAAATTAAGAAAAGCAAGCACAGCTAGTAACAGATAAGCCCAAATTCCTCGTGTTTTATTTATCTCCCTACTGCTGCATCTAGGGATGACTTCCACTTTATGCCTCTGTGTCAACTGCAGCTCTTTCTGGCAATATTATGAGACAAGATTAACTGAATTTGAAATGTGTGAGCCTTTACTTCCAGAACGGGTGTTCTGTTCATATTGAACCTTTCTATAAAAATGAAAAAGTTGGACCTGGAGAACAGAAATCCTGTGAACGGTATTCACAGTAGGATAAGGAGATTAAATAGGAAGAGCTATGTGATTTATCTCTTTTATTAGGTGCTACTGAAAAGGAGATTAAGCTTTTTAAAAAGTGGTGACGATATAAATTCCATATTTAGCCAGTGTTGAAATATTAATAATGAAGAGTATGTGTAACAATATTGGGTGTAAGTGAGAAGATGCAAAAATTGTAGTTAAGTTGACCATAATCTTTAAGGGGTTAATCCCTTACTGCAAAAATAATAGCAATACATATTATGTAGCAGTTTCTGCATTACAAAGTACATTTACATCAGGATACTATTTACTTCTCACAATAACTCTGTGAAGTTAAGTATCCTTATAATTTTATTATCAGGTTAACTGAAGTTCAGAAAAGATGTTACTTGTTCATAGTCACAGAGCTTGCTAATAAATTCTTCTCCCCACATAAACATCCTCCTCTTCTAGTATTCCTTATCACATTTGGATAAAAATTAGACCCACTTGTGTTTTATTTGTAACACATTTATTCATACCTCTAACATGACACTATGGCATTATAATATATTTTGACAACCGAAGTATAAAGTATTTTATTCCTATATTGTCTCTGTTGATAGGAACCCTTACTTGTCACATTCTGAGCATGTTTATTTTTTTAAAGAAAAAAATAGACCATCTTACTTTTATAAAAATGATCTATTTTGGCTAAGCAAAGTTATTAGGTTGTTGCTATTTAAACCATTTTCTGGGGGGGGGGAAATCATCAACAAAAATGAAACAATAAGTATTTGTTTTATTGACAAACAGTTTAAGTGTTTAACAAGCAAGTCTAATAACACCAAGTTTAGAGGGTAGCCTGCTTTTCCAAGCCATCATTTTACAGTTTATTAAGCAAACAAGGAATCAGATGTCGCTCATCCATTCACTTGATGTGATCTTTTATACAGACACTACTAAGTCACATTTGGAACAGCTGAAAATCTTTTAATAAAAGCTTTAAAGATGAGCTCGTGAACTCAGTTTAAATTTCACCATTTAAATTAGGTCAAATGAAAAGAACTCAAATAAGTAGTTGCCCAATCAGAGCCCATTATGTGTAAGTCATCAGTGCCCCCCACCTTAAAAACTCCTCTTTGACCCAATTATTGAAAACCTACATCTAACAAAGTTAAAGGATTAATTTCCATTCTTCAACCTCGCAATCTCAGATTTTCAAAGAAAAACTTATCTACGGAATACTTAACCAAAATCAGATAGGAAAATTAAAGCCTGCATAGTTATGAATCAGATTTGTTTCATGACAACCAGGTTGCATACAATTCTATCAATTGGTTCTGTATACACTCTAGAACTGACCAAGACAAAGTCTGGCATAGAAAAGCTATAAGAAATAGGTTCCTAACTACAGAAGTTGCAAAGTTTAAAAGCGTATGAAAAAAACTTATTTGGGAGCCAGTTATCTTCTACTGGGAGAACTTGTCTCTACTAAAAACAAAAACCCCAAAAACCAAAACCAAAAAAAAAAAAACCCAAAACCAAACCAAAAAAAAATAACCAAAAAAAACCTAATTTGAGGCTATTCCTTATTTGTAACTAATTATTGAGCCTTAAGTATTCTTGGCCATTACTAGGCTAATAAACTAATTATCATTCAAACCAAGCTAAAGTAGAACAGGCTTCTAATTGTACAGTACCAAGGCTTCTAGTCATAGTTCTATTACTTGTAGCTTTAACTAAATTTTATACAGGTCACAGGCCTTGTTAGTGATTCCCTTTTAACACTATAGGAAATTAATGAATTTGTGGGCATATTTAATGAATTCTATGACTAGCCTGGCTACTGGCCAGTCTCCTGTTCTCAACAAGGAAATAAGTCTTCCTACTCTACTATCGTCACTAAATCTAAAAGTCTTCCTCCATGGCCTCCCAAAGTTTGCTTGTTGCTGAAACAGATGCATGTGGTTCTGGTGGTTTTTGTTGGTTAGAATTATTTCATTTACAAGATTATCCCATTAGATATACCAAACAAGCTGCTAATCCCGCAACACCTGCAAAAGCCAGCAACACATTTACGAAGTCACGTTCTTCGTCTTCTACATGGAAGTACTCCACAAACCCATCCTAGAAAATGAAACAAAACAGAAAAGCACATTTTCAAGTATGGGCTTCCACTATCTTAACACTATATACAGAGAAAAGGTAAATTAAAACATCTAAGTTCCCCCCCAAAACAGTGATTACAATGAACCTATTATCTTTATTTTACAGTAATATCTTGGTAACACTAGGATAATCTAAACAAAAGGCCCCTGAGAGTACCCATTTTTCAGGTAAAAGACGAAAACCCATACTCTCAAACCCCCAGCACCTAACATCTCCACTGTGTAGGCCAGTATTTTTCACATGGGTTTATCCTGTATGAGAACCACATATGAGTGTATGTTTAAAAACACAGGTTCCACCACACATGTATTCAATTGAGACGGAGGGCCTTAGGAATGTATTTTCGCTATCATCCCCAGGTGACTCATTTCTTCATAATTTGAATCCACCAGTTGGAAGAGTGTTGAACTGAACGGCAACAAAAATAGTCTATAGAAAACTAGGATTTCTGATACAATTCAAGCTGCAATACCACTGTCTCTAAGGATCCACTATTCAAACATCAAGCAACCAGACATGCATGAGTTAGAGCCTGGAAACTTGAGACTCGTGCATCATAAAAACCTTTACGTATCCCCACCTTCTCTAAAAAATGCTTCATTCCATTTTCACTCCAAGGCCCCCTTCGATCTTAAAGCAAACTTACCCAGCCTCTTTGTTTGACTAGCCAGTCTCGTCTTGTTTTTACGATAACGTCTGTAGTACTTTTTGCTAATGGGTCGATGCATCTTTCTTGATTTATGCTCTTCAGGTGTTTGGCCACACAGGCACCGAAAGAAATTAGAGTCGTGATCCTGCCCCAGTTTATTACGTTGTCATTCAAAACAGAGGCCATCACTTGAGACAAATATTTGATGTCGTCTTTATTTTTGATGTTCAGTTTCCGAAGCATGCCTGAAAAAGAAAAGCATGCAGGTCCTCATTGCCTACTTTTTCTAAACCAGTGCACAATTCGGGGGTGGGGGAAAGGGGCAATCGCTATTTAGGCTCTACAGAACTCAGGCCGACCCCACTAGAAAATTGATATCCCACCCTTTCTGGTCTTTGAACAGAGCTACATTTCCAAAAGAGTCAAGATGGGCAGAAACACTGACTCATGGCCAGAATAAACACGAGGAGACTCCTTTCAATACTGACTCGTTTCAGTTTTCACCCATCCTCGATGGATGAGTCCAGGGAGAGATGGAAAAAAACGGAGAGAGAGATGGAAAAAAGGGAGGGAGAGATGGAAAAAAGGGAGCTAGCATATCCTAGGCGGCTATCAACCCTCTTACCTTGGAAGGCCATCTCGTGGTTGCGCTGCACACTGTCCCCGACACGTCGTAAGGTCTCTAGAGCCTTCCTGCTGGCGGCCCGAAACATGACCATTGGCTTTGGATCCCTGGTGCCGCTTGCCTGCTCCCAAAAGTACCGAGAGATAATCTCCAGCGACTGCCAGTACAAGAGGTCTTCCTCTGCCTCTGCAGGGGGCGGCGAAGACTGTAGTGACCCCTCCATTCTGGCCTCCCCAGCCAACTCCGGCAAGGACAGGGTGGCCGGCCGCTTCCTGAGCCTCTCGTGCCGGTCCAGCCCTTCTTCTTTGGGCAACACGACGGCATCGGCAGCACGAGCTTCCATCTCCTCAGGAGGCAATGTGGCGACTGGGCACGAAGAGCAGCAGCCTCGTGGGGCTTGTGGAGAGGTTGGGGACCCCAGCACCAATGGCCAACAGCGTGCGACCCCCCAGCCGGGCTTCCGCCAATCACCGCAGCCGGCTTCCCCTCCCCCTACCTCACCCCGCCCGCCCGTGGCCTCCTTCAGGGCAGCCCGAAGGCGCCCTGGGGGGAGGGGGTGGCGCGGCTGCCGCCTGAATCCGGGCCACCCACAGTAGAGTATGAGTCCGATTATGAGTTTCTTTTGAGGCCAACAGGAGAAGCGGCCCTCACCAATGTCTGGGGGCAAGAAATGTGGGAGACCATAACTTCTCACTTGAAGGACATGGACTGCTAAACCATTTCTTAATGGATAGGAGGTAATTCAGATTAATTGCTTTCCTTTCTAGTAAGAAATATCTAAAAATTACAATGTACTTAAACTGATACTAAAATTCTGTAGATAGGAATGGAAAGGAAACCAACTGTGAAATGTGCCTAAATCATATGGAATAAAAGTGCCCCCCCCAAAAAATCTAATTCTACTTAAATAATTCATAGCTTAAATTCTGCTTTTTCTCCCGTCCCTTTTCTTTCTTTTTTTTTTGATTTTAGATTTATAAATAAGAGGCTTTCAACGTAGAAGACTGCACAAGTACCTTAATTTATTAAATTTGCTATCTTTAAACATTGTTATTTGTAATATTTGCAAATATACAACTGTATAATTTATCTTTCTTCTTTTACCTCATGGGAGACCATTAGGAATTATGAGTAATGTGGATTAAACACTTAGTCGTTTGTCTCCTAAAATATTGTATTGGCCAGGACCTACTCAGTTAAAGCAAATTCATTCCAGATAGTTGAATAGAGAGAATTCAGTATGGGAAATGGGATATGAATATGCTAGAAGAGCTGAAATGGCCCATAATGCAGAAACAGCAGGAAACCACTGCTATCTCTACATATGGATAGAAAAGGAAAGGAAGGAAGTGGTGTTACCCGAACCCCAAAGCTAAAACAATAGTCCTCTCTTGGACTCCCTCCCTCAAAGGCTGGGTGCAGTGGCCCACTACTGTGACCCTAGCACTTTGGGAGGGAGAGGCAGAAGGATTGCTTGGAGCCAGGAGTTTGAGACCAGCCTGTGCAACCTGTCGAGACCCATTCTCTACAAAAAATAGAAAAATTAGCCGGGTGGGGACATACGCCTGCAGTGCCAGCTACTTGGGAGGCTGAGCAAAAGGATTGCTTGAGCCCAGTAGTTTGAGGCTGCAGTGAGCTATGAAGATGTCACTGTACTCTAGCCTGGATAACAGAGACTCTGTCTTAAAGAAAAAAAAAAATATTGTCTCTCTCATGGTACTTACACTGTTATGGAAGAGAAACTATATACCTATATAAAGAAGGAAGGGAAGACCAAAAAAAAGATCAATTAGTGATAACTGATAAGTATAAAACAGAGTGGTGTGCTAAAAAATGTATTTAGCCTTTATTGTTCTTGTGGATTTTTTGCATTAATTGGACTTCTTAATGTTGCATTGAAATATTTATCTTAATTATTGAGTTTTTGGTACCTCCTCATTCATCTCATGCTAGTTCCATTGGGATAAGCCTATATAATGTCGTGAAGGACTTCCAGCTATTCTGCTTGACAAATTGGGTGGATGGTGTGGCTGTCAGATAGGAGAGCCTAGGGTAAGAGTAGATTTGGGGGCATAAGTAAAGATTTGTGGGTTAGAGTTTGTTAGGTCTGTACCAATTTTTTTAGATTTCAAAGAGGTATGATAAATAGGCAACTGGATATATAAATCCGGAACTCAGAGCTGGAGATGTAAATGTAGGAGACACAAGATAGAGATGGCATTTAAAGTTAAGAGGGTTAAAAGAGATTGCATGGAGGGAGATTAAATGAAATGCCATATAAAGCTTTTTAAAATAACAGCTATAATGAAATACACATACTGTATAATTCATCTATTGAAAGTATACAATTCAACTTTTTTATTGTGGTAAAATATATATAAAATACAATTGACCATTTTAATCACCTTTTTTGTTGTTGTTTGAGACAGAGTCTCACTCTGTTGCCTGGGCTAGAGTGCCGTGGCGTCAGCCTAGCTCACAGCAACCTCAAACTCCTGGGCTCAAGCGATCCTATGGCCTCAGCCTCCCTAGTTGCTGGGACTACAGGCATGCACCACCATGCCCGGCTAATTTTTTCTATATATGTTTAGTTGTCCAGCTAATTTCTTTTTATTTGTTTAGTACAGACAGGGTCTCGGCTCTTGCTCAGGCTGGTCTCAAACTCTTGAGCTAAAAGGATCCGCCCGCCTTGCCTCGGCCTCCAGGAGTGCTAGGATTATGGGCCTGAGCCACCGCGCCCGGCCAGTTATATTTATTTTTAATAAATGCTATTTTATTTATTCTTAGATTACTTTCTATGTTCCCTGCTGGGCTATTTTTTTCTTTTTGTTTGATTTTGTTTTTATGAAATAGCAGGACTTTTTGGTGAGAAGTTTAAGGGGTGATTGCTGAATATAGACAGGATGAAACAGGAGAAAAGGAGGTGAAAAGGAGATGAAAGAGTTGAAAAATATAAAATTAGGAAGTGGTGGGAAGTTCAGCAAGATCTCATGTGCTTTACTTTCAAATTAGAGCTCCAAGCTGGTACTATGAATGTGTAATTTGAGGGAAATGGTTGCAACTGTCTTCTTGGGGGAGCACTTCTTTCCTGCATTTCCATTTCTCCCAGGCCTTTTATAGGTGAGGAATATTTTGTTTTCCCAGATGCAGATAGGCTGTTTTGATCCCTCTGTGTCTATAGAATATGACCACTTTCTAAATGTGCTGAGTTCAAAGAGGTCACATTTTACATGGAACTCTGATCATGACTTTTAGTAAATATTATATCTTTAAAAGTGTTTCAGTCCCCAGAGTCTGGAGATACATGCCTCTATTAATTTTATGGAATAGATTCAGTTTTCTCTTATTATTAGGAACATGACATAAATGTCCTTTATAATTATCTTCCATCTTCACAGTATATTTTACTTATTACTTATATTTTTTTCTTTTGAAGTCAGGGAAAACAAAGCTATTGTCAGGAAGTATTAATCTTCAAAGTAAAACTGAATAAAGCATATGCCATTATGACACTTAAAAAATATTTAGAGAAGTATTAGTTGGGAAAAAAAAACTAATTATGGGACTATTTCCTTATCTTGTCCACATTTGGCTTATATGTAGTAGGGAAAGAAAGCATAGTTTTATATTTCAAAAATTAACTCTGAAAAATATATTTGTGAATGGGTAGCATATCAGCAAACTTTAATCTTTGTCTTCTTTAAGAAGCAATAAAATTTTTGTCTTACTCTATTGGGGTTTTCCCTGGAATTTTCACTGTGAAATGAGGTTGGGGGTGCAGGATTGGCTGAGCATTTGCATTACAGGTCGCCTCTTCTCCACAACACTCCAGGGGATCTTTTCTTTCATTTGCAAGATTAACAGTGCAGGAACTATATGACCACTTTCAAAAAAGCTGCTTGTGTAAAGCTTGGAGAGCAAAAAGTGTTTTGCAGCATACACACATGCGATTCCTGCGTTAATCCTCCCTTTCCCTTGTTTTTCACATAAAGAATGTCAACTATGATGACAAGAAGACCTGTTGTGTATAGAGCAGAATAAGGAAATCATCAGGTGATTGTGTGTCGCTTTTTAGTGCTAGAGAGTCTACAGCTCTATTTTAACTTTTTGCTAGGAATGGAAGAAACATCTGTTTGCCACATCTGCTGTCAAGAAGTGTGTATTATTTCAGAGAACCATAACATGAAAGAGGGTAGAAAACTAGTATAGTGGGGTTTAGGTGAGAATTGTTTGGAAAGATTAAACAAAAAAATGTAATCAGAACTTTGTAGCAATTAACTAATAGTTCATTTATTCATTTAATTTATATTTATTGATCATATCTACTAAATGCCTGGCACATTACAACATGGATGAACTTTGAAAACATTATGCTAAGTGAAAGAGGACAGACACAAACACCACATTAGCATGATTACATTTATATGAAATGTCCAGAATATGTAGAAAACAGATTGGTGGTTTCCAGGGACTAAGGGTGTAGAGAATACTAGGTTTCTTTTTGGGATGATAAAAATATCTCACAACTAGATAGGGTGATGGTTATACAACATTATCAATGTACTAAATATTAATACTACTTAATTGTAAACTTTAAAATGGTTAATGCTTAATTTTATGTTAGGTAAAATTTACCCCAGTTTTTTGAAATGTGCCTATAAGAATTCAAACAGCATGCAGTTTACTCCCTTATTTTACATATTATAAAAGACATACATATTAACAGCAGACATTGCAAAATAAGTATAAATAATTACAAATTATTGTTATAAAACAAATAAACAAAAAGGACAAAATGGATAAAGATCAAATTGGCCAGCCATAGGCTTCCCTGAAAAAATTCTTTGTAATATGTGTGACCTGGAACATATGTTGGGGCCTCAGTTTCCTTTAGTGACATGGTTTTTATTCTCTTTCCTTCTTTTCCTTTTTTCTACTGTTGGAGTCTACAGAGGTGAAATTTGAAAGTGCTCATGCTGAAGAATAACTCAGAAATTCTGAACTAGAATTTCATAAGCCATGACTTCCTTAACTCTAATATTCCAGAAATATTAAGCTAGAAAAATAAAAATAATAAAATTATATTGATCACTTTCCACCAAAAAAGGGAAGATAATTATTTTGAATTTATAGTTAGCAAAAGATTGTAGAGGGAGTTCAATTAACTAGTTAAATAAAATTTAAAAGAAAATAATTTCAAGTGAGAAGGCAGTAAACCAGCATTTTTAGGTATAAGCATCTGTTTGATGAACTCACTCTTATCTTTTCACCAAGGACCGATTTCTACCACAATTAAATCAATAGGTCTTCCAGAGCTCTTCTGAATAGAAACACTAATCCAAACAAATCTCACATGTAGTGTCAGCAGCTACAAGCATAGTGTGTTTAAGAAAGATAAGATATAAGAGAGGGGCCACATGTGTAGCTTCAGGCATTACCATAAAGGCTGATAGTTTAAATTTTTCCATGTTTTATTGTTCTATCAAAGTATACCTAAGGCTTAACAGACTCTAAGATGCTCCCTCCACAATCTGACCTTGACATTCTTGATTCCCAACACTTTATTTTCACAACTAATGATTAGACAGAATGCTCAAATTTCTGGTTGAGGATCTGCGTTTCAGAAAGTTCAGTTCTGCTCAGGTCTCTAGTAATTGAACTTTTAGATCTACGGCCCCTCTGTGCTGCTTTTCAATGCCAAAGGCTTATGACACTTCAAAAATGTTATATACTTTTATTTTTACAAAAAGATTATGACTTGAAAAATGCTCAGTGAATGTTAGAGTAGATCATATGAAACATAGAACCATAGAACAACTCAATCTTTTAAAAACATTGATCAAATCTCTGACTTCCTTACATAGCACTTCATGAAGTGGGAAAAGATTGCCAAACATTATGGAAATTTATTATTTTCCCTAGAGACCTGAGAATTAACACAATATACAGGTCAATTGTTTATTGATGCAATTAGAAAATATATCTCACAATCACGTTACTGGTGATTCTGTTAGAGTAAGAGAGAAGACACTGAACAGTACACATTATTATGCACGAGAGGTGTAATTATGGAATAATTAAAGCTGTGTATCACATAAGGTATCACATAACATGGTTTTTAATGTACTTTATCAGCTAATCAGATATACAAATTTCTCTTCTCACACATATTTTTCTTCCTTACCTCCTGCCTGCACTATCCAAATTTCCACACCTTGATTTATAGTTGTGCAATGTAGTCATCCTTTAAAAAATGAATTTTTAAATTTCTGATATTCCCATGCATGACAATTCAGAATTGTCCTCCATTTCAAAGTAGCACACCACTGAGAAACCTTTGGGAGGACTTCAGTGTGCTGTACTGACTTCCAGAATCTATTTAAGTAATTATTTTAAATTTTATTTTTGTGTCATATATTGGTTTCTTAATTATGTCCCAAAATATTTGTTAGTTCCCAATATTTGCGATAGATTTAAGGTTAGATTTTTTTCTCCTTATAAAGGCAAGACTCAAAGCCAGTGCTTTAGAAGTCAATCGTTTTTTTTTTTTTTTTTTCTTTGAGACAGAGACTCACTCTGTTGGCCAGCCATGGCATCAGCCTAGCTCACAGCAACCTCAAACTCCTGGGCTCAAGCAATCCTTCCTCCTCAGCCTCCCAAGTAGCTGGGACTACAGGCATGCGCCACCACGCCTGGCTAATTTTTTTTCTATATATTTTTAGTTGGCCAATTAATTTCTTTCTATTTTTAGTAGAGATGGGGTTCTCGCTCTTACTCAGGCTGGTCTCGAACTCTTGACCTTGAGCGATCCTCCCGCCTCGGCATCCCAGATTTGCTAGAATTACAGGCGTGAGCCACTGTGCCCGGCCAGGACCTAAATTTTTTTAGAAAACAAAGTTAGATCATATTCTACATTTCTTCAGAAGATATTCACTTTAGACTGAAAACTAAGATAAAACCAGGGGCTATGGGTTATTAACTTTCTTTTAAACAATACTAAATATATATATATATATATATAGTTTATATGTATTAATCAGCACTAATTATCTCCAGTAGCATATAGAATAGACCAATAAATTAGAAGTTAGGATATGTGCATTCTAATCCCATTTCTGCCACTAATTAGATGGTAGAATTTGGACTACTCATTGACTTGTTTTGGACATTGGGTTCCCCTGCTATAATGTCCAGGCATTGAAAGAACTAACTCTATGTGAGTTGTTTGTACAACATATTGTGTGTACTTGGTGTGGACCACAGGGTCACCCTTGCCAGAGAAAACTACATCTATATATTGTTCAAGTCTATAGCAATATTCTTTCTCCCCGGAAAGGATAATTGGATGTTGACTCTCAGTTATAAACAACTCTGTTTTTTCTGCATACATGTATGTCCTGTCTCTCTTGCCATTTTATAAACATTGAAAGTAGTAGTCATGATTTAAGTTTTTGCCTAGACTTCAGCCCATCTGTTATATACAACAAAAGTGGAGTAAATATGTGCGAATGACTTTACCATAAGTCCTGTAGGAGCATTCGCCTTACCCTATTTACCCCATTCTGCATTACTTCCCTGACTGCAGAAAGCCATAGCAGTCATGCCTCAAGTTTGATGATGGCGGAAAGTGTTCTTTGCTTTGAGAGTGTGTAAATTTTCCTGAGGGGGATCATACGTTTATTAATATGTCACAGATTGCTTGCTTCCAGTTACCTCTTCTCAGTAAATAGGACTACAGCATTTGTTGGATGCTACTTTATTTTTAGGTTTTTAAATCACCTCCTGATGAACAGAAACAGTAAACAAGTATTAAAACATAGAAAGTAATTTGAAAATAGTGCTATCCTGGGGGGTCTGGGATTCTAGACATTACCAGACAGTTGTAAATCATCAGTCACCTAACAGAGCTGGGGAATAAAAGTCAGGAAAATAAGAATACCTAAGTCTGCTCATCTAGAGCTACTTTCTAAAGATTAGAGTTTAATTGCCTTGACAGAAGAGGAAGAGGCAATGGCTGCGATGGGGAGTCCATATTTTCTTCAACTTTAGTCATTTTTGTCCAGCCCACTCAGATATCCCAGATGAAAAGTATAAGGACTTATCTGGATTTTTACGCCTCAAACTAATTAGACATCAAAGAATTGAAGCACATCATAGTGATATTTTTTAATTTACCTGCTGAAGAAACACTGTATAGCCGTATGACAAAATGGAAATATAAAGGAAGTGAACTGCAGTGCTGATAATAAGATCTAACACTTACTGAGTGCTCACTGTAAGACAGGCACTGTTCTAAGATCTTTATGTGTTTTAACTTGTTTGATTTCCATAGCAACCTATGGGGTCTTTACTATTATTTTCACTTTATACAAATAAGGAAATGGAAGCCTAAGGAGCCAAGTAACTTTCCCTAGTTTTTAAAAATAATGAGTGATTGAGCTGGAATCTGAACCCCTGCGGTTGGAATTTGAAGTTCTTGCTCTTAACTTGACCTTGCCTGTATGTGTTTGTGTGTGTGTGTGTGTGTGTTATATATGTGAAATTAATAAATAATGCATGAGCAATGTTATATATGTACACACACACACACACACATATATATAATGTCTGCTATTTGATACAAAGAGGTATAGTACAACAAAAAACCAAAAATAATCAGTAATTTGAGGAGAAAGAAAACCTAAGACTCAGGCCGGGCACGGTGGCTCACACCTGTAATCCTAGCACTCTGGGAGGCCGAGGCGGGTGGAATGTTCGAGGTCAGGAGTTTGAAACCAGCCTGAGCAAGAGCAAGACCCCGTCTCTACTATAAATAGAAAGAAATTAATTGGCCAACTAACATATATAGAAAAAATTAGCCAGGCATGGTGGCGCATGCCTGTAGTCCCAGCTACTCAGGGGGCTGAGACAGGAGGATCACTTGAGCCCAGGAGTTTGAGGTTGCTGTGAGCTAGGCTGACACCCTGACACTCACTGTAGCCTGGGCAACAAAGCAAGACTCTGTCTCAAAAAAAAAAAAAAAAAACCTAAGACTCTTGAGTCTAAACAATTTATGTGGAAGTTTCAAAATTGGAATGTGCTGATTTACTTCTTAGAAAGGTCTTTGTTTCTTAAAAATTCTAATGTGTTGTACAAATACGCATTATTCTAAAACCTAAATATTTTCTTAAGACACATTTGACTGTGTCTTCAGGTAGTTAATAGCTTAACTTTGATAAATATATTTTTCTGAAAAAAATTATCTTACAATGATCCTAAGAAGAGCATGGTCCAGTCTGTACTGGAGTGAAATTAATAAATAATGCATGAGCAATGTTGCTGGCAAACCCAAAGAGAGATACCTTTTTCATGTGGGTGTGAAGCTCAAGCTAAAATTTAACACACTCTTTTCTCTCAAAGCTATTTCTTTTTCAGTATTTTTCATGCTGCAAGTTTGACTTTACCTTTCATATGCTCAACTGAGAAAAATTCTTCATCATCTTGGATGCCTCTCTCCTTTGCTCCCTCACTGTTATATTGATTCAATATTTTAAATATATTTTGGACATGATCACTTTTTCTATCTCAAGGTGCATTGCCTTTTTTGAGGCTGCTGGTTTTTCCTGAATGAGTGCGATTGCTTTCTAATTTGTCTCACTGCATTTTGTCTTCCTTACAATCTAATCCATTTTTCTCATTACAATCAGAAAAAAAAAAATCTTTCCAAGATCCAAATTTCATCATTCCTCAATAGAAAACCCAAACTTTTTGAAGTGGCTTATATGGGTTTCAGTCTGGTTCCTGTGTACCTCTCCAGTGTCATGTCCTTTATAACTACCTTATACTCCAGCAACTTCACATTATTTGCAGTTCCTTAAGCATACCAAGTTGTTTCATGCCTTCCAGCCTTTGTGCATACCATTCCCTGAAATAACTCTTCTCAAAATGGCCAAATTCCTTCCTTTGTCTGCTGGTCTACTAAAAAAACACAAAGAAAAAAAATTGCCAAATTCTTACTCATTCTTTATAAGACAATTCACATATCACCATTTATGAAGCTTTCTTGTTTCTTTCTTTGACACAACTGTGGTAGTTCACATGTCTTTGTAGTACTTATCATATTTTATATCAACTATTTACTTGGATATCTCTTTGCCTGGATTATGAGGGGCTCAGGACAGGGAATATGTCTTATTCTAGCAAAATTCTTGAACATAAACTCTCGGGACTTTTTTCAGACTTTTGAATGACTTTGTTTAATGGTTAATGGTTTCACCTATTAAGTGTTTTTTATCTACCTGTGGGCTAGGTATTATAGGAAGGGAAAGATGTTCACATTCAACAAAAAACCTGCTAATTTTGTGGAAATATTCTTTTTTTACCCAATATAAAGTTGAATAGTCAAACTAACCGGTTTTATTTTAGCCTTTCTCATTGTGTCATTTTAGCATTAAACAAAAGCAAGAATCTAAATAAGGGAGCTGCTTAAATGTCAAAGCATCATAGCTGAATAAGGAGGAATACTTGGGGCCTGTGGTCTGTGTGCACAGATGCAAAGAGGAATCACCATCACTGAGCACCTATAGCAGGCCAAGCATATTTCTATTCAGTGTCCTATTTAATACTCAGGAAAGTACTGCCCCTCCACCCCACCTGAGACCCAGATGAGTTAAATAAATTGCTCAGTTTTGTAGTGATAGAAAGCATTGACACCAAAATATAGGGATTTGATGGCCAAGTTCATGAATAAGCAGTTGGCCTCTGTCTTAGTCCGTTTGCATATCTATAAGGGGATATTTGCGGCTGGGTAATTTATAAAGAAAAGAGCTTTATTTGGCCCATGGTTCTGCAGACTGTACAAGAAGTACGGCACCAATCATGGTGGAAGACAAAGGTGGAGGCAAGTGTGTCACATGGCAAGAGAAGGGAGCAAGAGAGAGGGGGGAGGTGGAAAGCTCTTTTAAACAACCAGCTCTTGCATTTACTAATACAGCAAGAACTCATTCAAAAAGAGTGGGTGGGGTAGGGAACCAAGCCATTCATGAGGGATCTGCCCCCATGACAAACACCTCCCATTTGCCCCACCTCCAACACTGGAGATCAAATTTCAACGTGGAGTTAGTTAGAGGGGACAAATATACAAACCATTTTAGGCACTTACCAAATGAGAAGTTCTCTACCCAATTTTGAATCCAGTGTTATTCTTCTCTTTATTCCCACTGGATGGCATCATGCCTGACACATTATTAGTGTTCACTGAATGTCCAGAGACTTGAATAGCAAGCAGAAGTACAATTTACACAAAAATTTCATTTGATCACAACTCTTCCAAAAGATCTTTGAACATGACTTATATTTCCGCTTGTTCCAAGTTGTAAACTTGATTTAGGAACCAGCAAGGAAAAAAATGAGATGCTGATTTAATGAGCTGGTTCTGTAGAATCTATCAGAATAGGGTTGTCCTTATGTAACACAGTAGAATGCTTCTTTCCAACAACCTCAACTGCAGGTACTAACCCAAATAGATATGGGTCAGTAAAGATAGTAACTTTGCAATACTTTTATCTAAGACCATTTCCTGCTCTGACTCATCAATAACTTCTCCTCTTACCAGACCACTGGCACTGTAAGAGTGAGAAGCATTATTCCTGTCCTTCTACTGTGATTAGTAGGTCAGTTACATTTTTTTCTACTTCTCTACTGAGTTTGCCAATTTTAGCATAAACCCAGGCTTGACTTTCCTCCTGACCTAAATCTTCCTTTATTTTTCTTCTCTTTTTCTAGGTACAAAAATCTCTATTGAACATTTTTCAAATTGAACTTAGGTATATATAAAAAAATTTTTTTCCTGGCAAATAGAAACAAATATACAGTTGAGTTCACAAAATCAAGCATTGTTTAGTTGGGTGACAACAGAGAACCTTGTGGAATAAGTCAAGATACCATAAAATGAATTAAACAATGGAGTTTTTGCCTTTTTTTGAGTGAATTAAACACAGTGCCTTGGCAGCACTTGCTTTTTTTTTGTTGTTCACACCAGGTCACCATATTTATTGTACTTTGTTACAGAAACTCTACTTACTGTATGAAAGTATCCATCTCACTGACAGTGGGTGAAAATGACACTGGACTCTGCTACAATTCCAAGATGAAGTACTTTGAAAAAGCTGAACTTAGCAAAAGCAAGGAAATTTCGTGCCGTGACATAGAAGATTTTTTACTACCAACCAGAGAACCTGAAATCCTTTGGTACAAGGTATTGTCTATGGGTGATTTCATTGCTTATAAATAATGTGCATCTTATTCTGGGGCAAATTGGATTAAAAAGTTAAAAATGGGTGTGAAAAAAATGGGTGTGATATAGTTCAGCTGTGCCTTCCTAGAATACTAAAGCAAGTTGTGCTGGTCATTATGTTTTCTAACCAGTGGCTTTGATAAATTCTACTCAATATTTGTATTGGTAGTCCATTGTAATAAGCTGTTGTGTTTATGTTTATATCTTGTTTATATGGGCAATTTTTCAAATCTAGTATAGTCCGAGTTGATAATTGCAGCATCTAAAATACAATGAATATTCATTTCAGGGTTCTTCACGCTAGCATTCCAAAATGTCTCCAAACAAGGAGAAAAAGGATTGATTTTCTTCTATGATAAAATGGTACACTGATTTTTAATGGAATCTTCTGTTTAATGGACATAATTTTGTCCATATTCTAATTCTTTTCATGCATAAACAAACATATTTTAAAGAAATAACATCTGAGGAAATTTTTATAAATTCATAAAGATAGTGTTAAGGTAACTTTCTTCGAAAAACAAAAGAAATTTTAAACTTAAATAGAATAATCCAACCTCTATCTTTCCCATCACATCATTGACATTTACTGATATTTCATATTTGAACATAATTTTAAGCTCGTTTGTACCATAAAATAATTTTTTGTTATTGAACATACTCCAAAAAAAATAGAGTATAGATGCCATAAACATCCTCCAGAGTATTTTATTCATGGTTTAAAGATTCCTTATGTAACATTTGCTTTGTCAAACTCACTGGAAGTAGGACTTCAGGAAAATAGACCTCTTCATAACTAAATCCACAAATGTCAGTATATGGAATGTGGGCCCCCATAACCGATTGCTAATGAATTAAAAAACTGTTAGAAATGAAACAAGGAAAGAAAGAAAAGAAACAAGAAACCAACTTTTAACAATTTTTAAAGGATTTTGCCAAAATGAGGAATGCTTTTCCCTCAAACTTAATTTTGTTTTTTGATAATAAAAAACAGAGGATTCAGGACATCAAGGGAACTGTTGAAAGGTTTTTCTACTTGTCACTTGCTTGATTTTCTATCCTAGACAATGTTAAACAGCATTCAAAAATTAGCCCCACTGGTTTCTGTTCTTGTGGGGAATATTTTTCTCTTTTCTTAATTGTTATAGTATTTCTCATCCTTGATATTCTATGGCTTGCCTGCCTTCCACAGACAGATTCTGAGCAAGCCCTGATGATTGCTTCAAGGGAGAGTGGCAGTTTGGGGAGTTTGACCCAAGGTCTTTACTCCAGATTTTTCTTTCTAGTCTTCATATGTGAACATTCAGCTTATAGATATGCAATTTCTTTTTTGTTCACTAATGAGTTGCTTTTAATAGTTGTGTGTTTTTTTCTCACCTTTTGCAAAAGCATCTCAGAATTTACTGAAAGATGAGAGACTATACACATTCACATAACACTCAATTAAAAAAATTGCTGGTCCTTTAGTCATATTTCCACTATGTTGACCTTAAGCTATATAAACTAGTGGAGTGGTGCTGGAGATGCAATTTATGTGAAATTTAAAAGTCTTATAACATTTCAGATTATTTTTCCATAGTCAGGGTTTAGCCTCTGTATTGTAAATAGCTGAATTTAAAGGCTACTTCTAAAGTATTAATAGAATACTGTAAAATAATTAGTCAGGCTAAACAGATTCTACACATTCAGTGTATAATTGATACAATTATAACAGTTCATACAAATAATATGGCATATACAGTATATATTTTGGTCTCAAATAACTAGATAATTGCCCCTCAATTACACAAAGGCATTTAGCCACATAAAATAATAGTCTACAGAAATTTGATTTGGTAAGGCAATTTTTTAGAAATAATATTACCTCTGAAAAGTGTCAAAGAGTTTAAAGCTATTTTATCCTCATTCCATTGATTTCAAATCTGGCTGGAGAAAATGGACTTCTGTTTTGGCAAAAACAGAAGTCTCCTGAGCCAACATCATTATAATCCAAAGCTTAATTCAGGCACCATAATTTGGTAGGACTATGAACAATGAAAACAGATATTTATGAGACTATAAAGACCTTGCATATAAATGCTGACTGTTTCTTTCATGGATTTTAGAATGCACATGCTATGAATAGGTTTATTTTTTACTAAATGCAGTATTAAATTATTTCAAATATTGAAATAGAAGCATTTTCTTTTGTAGAACTAATTTTCTACTTTCCATTAAAATTATATATTTTGTATTTTATGTTATCAATTTCAATATGGTTAATTTCACAATTATTGAATGTGAAATATTTGCTTCTAGAAATAACAGGAGTAGTCATATCTACTTATAAGTCTCTATTCTTATATCTAGTAAATCAATATATCTGATATAGAGGCACTAATCTTAGAAGTTAGTAAAGTGACTCTTTCTAAAAATATTCTTTTCAAATTGAGGTACCACATTTCCCAGTGATTTGGAAAAGGGTTGAAATTCTTTAGCATTAATTCCAATCTTGTTAGTCCCTTTAAAATATGCAAAATTTTATGTTTTTTATGTAGGAATGTAGGACAAAAACATGGAGGCCAAGTATTGTATTCAAAAGAGATACCCTGCTTATCAGAGAAGTCAGAGAAGATGACATTGGAAATTATACTTGTGAATTAAAATATGGAGGCTTTGTTGTGAGAAGAACTACTGAATTAACTGTTACAGGTAACCATAGTATTTGTTATTTCATTTGCGAGTAATGAAACTACTAAATTTTTATGCTGCATATTGTTTTTTAAATCTATGCAATGAAAGAAGTACTTAACTGAGATTTATTCATCCCTGCTTTTAAATCATCTTCCACCTACATACATTTGAAAGTTTGAAGAGAATATGTTTGAGGCATTATAGAAATGCTAGCTTTTGAAATTACTTGAAATAATGAGTTTACAATTTCCCAAAATATGCTTATATTTTGTAGTGGTATCATTTTTGGAAACATTTTCTAGAGTGGTAAAATGGAATATACGAAATTTACCTCTGTCTTCCTACCTTGCTCCAAATTAGAAAAATCACTTTTCTCTTTTATTCATTTATCACTCTATGAATATGACATATGTGTTTTCATAAACTTGAAATAAAATAATTTCAGGTACAATTATTGAATAATTATATGAGATGTGATACATTGTGTCATTCCCATATCTGGCTGCTAAGGCAGAAGGACATGAGAATAAGATTCAGATCATTACCTATAATCATGAATCTACAATTCACTAGCTACATGGCTTTGGTGGAATCGCTACAACATTCAAAATATTAGTTTCTTCAAATGTTGATGATAAAATTGGCTTGCTTATTTCATCTAGTTTTCGAAAGGATCAAAGAAGGTAAGGTAATATGTATGAAATCAATTTATAAAATAAAGAATTATATCTTAATGTACATCATCTTTATGTCATGTATTCACACCTTTTTTACTTTATAGTGTACTACTCTAAAAGTGATTCCATGATAAAAAGGGAGGGAATACACACCTGGTGGAGCTCTAAAAAAAAAAAAAGGGAGGGAAAATAAGAGCAACATTGGGAAGTTAAAAGCATCATTCTCATATTCTTATTAAGAGAGATTCTTCTTGGTGACTTTTTTATATGATATATGTAAAACATATATAGAAAAGCATAAAAAGGATAGTAGCTATTTAAAGAGATATTTATTTGTTCATTGATGCACTAAAAATAGTTTTCCTGTATATGAAAAGTGTTTTGTGATAGTCACCTATATCTTATAATAATCAATTTCTTTTCATATATCTGTTTGTAAATATTGAAATTTGTTTTTATCTATTATTCATTTTTTATCTTAATTTATACTGAATTCCATGGTGGTCTAGTGGCTAGGAGTCAGCGCTTTCAGTCTATACTGACGTAACTTTTCTAAGCAATAGCTATTGAGACAAAGGAATTTAAAAATATAAAGTAAAACAATTTTTTTCTGAACAGAAAATAGAATGTACTTCCAGTCTTTAATCTTCAGAGTATAGAATTAATTCTTAGTAAAAATATCTTTCCCCTTTCTAGAAATACTAGGATTCTAAGCCACTATCTAGTACATGACAATTGGAATATAATCCCATGGAAACTAGAAAGGGTCCCAAATGCTAAAACAATTTATATAAGGCTATCTCATAGAAACAAAATAGAACTCTTTTCTCCTAGACGCTTTCCAGGGCTACTATACTTTCCTAAATTTATTTGTCCAAAAATATCTTCTTTCCTTTGTTTGAAAGTAAAAAATAATTAAGTCTTGATATCCAAGAGGAAGTTAGTGAAAGTTTTCACTCAATTGATTATCAAGAATATTTCTGTATTAGGTATCCTTACCCGAGATGCTGGCTTGGACATACAAATTATAAAGCACAGTTTGACTATATATATATGAAATTTTGGGTGAATGGGGAACTGCATGCCCTGGAGTGAAAAACAGTATATAGTAAAATGCATTTTAGGTATTAGCAACAAGTCTATTGAGAAGATAAATTTATGCATAACATCGCTTTAAATTGTGTGATACTATAGCACATTTGCTTTCACTGTGGCCAAATGAAAGAACCCAAAACCTATCCCTCAGTAAAGCAACAAAGGTGAGCAGTTTCTGAATGATAATGAATCACTGTTTTGTATCTTAGTTTTCTGCATATCATTATCTATTGTACTTAATGTAAATATTATGCAAAACATGGCATTATTTAGTTTTAGTGGAGCTGAATTAACTGATAATAAACAACTGTTTTGAAGTTTGTTATAATGTCTCTTTAAAAATAATCCTATATGTGAAAAGGAAATTTCTGGCTAAATGAAATGGTTGCATGTGCAGGCAATATTGAGCTTTTATGGGCTAACCTTCCATTATTGAAAGTGTATATGCCTAATTAAATGATGTAGTAATTCAGGAAAACAGATCCCAGTGAAAGGGGTAATAAACCTGCCCAGTACTTTTGGTATTTTAAACATTTTTTTTTGTATTAAAAATTTAAGATGTCCCAGCATCATCTCTAGCTATCGTTTTTTTTTTGTTAGTTCGTTTGTTTGTTTGTTTTCTCTGTTCTCTGGGCTAGGGAATCCTGGAGTCAGGAGCACGCCACCACACCCAGCTAATTTCTTTCTATTTTTAGTAGAGACAGGGTCTCCCTCTTGCTCAGGCTGGTCTCGAATTCCTGACCTCAAGCAATCCTCCCACCTCAGACTCCCAGAGTGCTAGTATTACAGAGATGAGCCACCGTGCCAGGCCACCTTCATTGTCTTTTATAAGCCTCAGCCACATTGAAGTTTTTACCGTTCTCCTCCAGTGCCCTCCCTTTGAACCCTTACTTGAGGTGTCTCTCTCTGGAAGGCTTTTTCTTCCCCATTGTCACAGGGCTGATTCTCTTTCTTCAAGTCACAGCTAACATATTACCTCCTTTTTGAGGTACACAGTCCTTCATGCAACCACAGCACGTTTAGCATCCCAATTGCAGCACTTAAGCACATTTCATCCTATTTGTTGATACTCCTGTTTTTCCACAAGAATGTGTCCTACTTCAAGTCAAGGCCAATGCCTTATTTATTTTTTAAATAAATATTTGATTTCAGAACAGTTTTAGATTTACAGAAAATTACAAAGATAGTAGAAATCCTATATACCCACATCCAGTTTCCCCTATTATTAACATCTCTTATTAATATGGTACATTTGTTATAATTATTGAGCTAAGTTTGATACAATATTATTAACTAAAGTCAATAGTTTATTCAGATTTCTTTACTTTTTACTTAATGTCCTTTTTCTGTTCCAGGATCACATCTAGAATAGTACATAACATTTAGGTGTCAGGTCTCCTTAGGCTCCTCTTGGCTGTGACTCTTTCACATTTTTTTATTTTTTATGACCTTTAGGATTTTGAAGAGTACTTTGTAGGTATTTTGTAGAATGTCCTATATTTGGGAATTGGGATTTGTCTGGCTTGTTGTTTTTTTTTTATTATTTCAGGATATTACGGGGGTACAAACATTTTGACTACATGTTTTGACTTTGCCTCACCCAAGCCAGGATTAGAGGCATGCCCTTCCCCCATACAATGCTCATCCCATCCATTAGTTGTGAGTTTACCCACCCCATCCCCCCAATCCCCAATTAATATTACTACCATGTGAGCACCTTAGTGTTGATCAGTTAGTGCCAATTTGATGGCAAGTAAATGTGGTGCTTATTTTTCCATTCTTGTGATACCTCATTTTGGAGGATGGCCTCAAGTTCTATCCGGGATAATATAAGAGCTGCTAGATCGCCATCGTTTTTTGTAATTGTCATGATTAGACTGAGGTTATATGTTCTTGGAAGAAAGATCACAGAGGAAAAATCATAGCATATCATACTATCAACATGATTTATCACTGTAGATATTGACTTTGAGCATCTGAGGTAGTGTTTGTCAGGGGTTTTTTTTTGCTGTAGAATCATTCTCCCCTCCACCCCTTTTTTCACTCTACTTTTTGGAAGGAATTTACTATATGCAGTCCACACTGAAGGAGTGAAAATTTATGCTCCACCTCTTCGAGGGCAAAGTATCCACATAAATTATTTGATATTCTTTTACATGAGACATATGTCTATTCTGCCACATTTATCTACTTATTCAATTGTTTATCTATATCAGTATAGACTCATAGATATTTATTTTATACTTTGATTTGTAATCCAAATTATCTTATTTATTTTTTGTTGTTCAAATTATTATAACTTTGAATATTAGAAGTTCTTTTAGTTTACTCCTTTGTCTCTTGGGCCTTCCCCCATCATTGTGTGTGTGTGTGTGTGTGTGTGTGAGTGTGTGAGATTCTCCAAGCTCATCTTATATATTTCCTGCTCCAATTGCTAAATCAGATATTTTTTTCAAAGAGTCCCTTTTATTGAAGAATTATACTAGAAACTAAGATCTGTGTGTTGAGTGTACTCATTGCTACTGGAGTACAGTTGCTTCTAAGCCGTTTCAGTTGACAGAGCAAAGAAAAATGTGTATACTAACCTATATATATATACACATATCTATAAATATTTCCATGTGTAACTGTCTATATTTATATATTAAGATAAACATGAGTTCATTCTGATGTTTCCAATTCTAATTCATTTCTATATGGATCATCCTAGCCTCTTCTTGCTTATGTATAACCTGGCAATCCAACAGAGAGAAAACTGGTTCCCACTATCTGCCATTGATTCACTTAATTGTTTACTTCCAATATACATGTATAGTGAGATTAGAATTTGTTAACCTGTACTCATGTGAGAAACAACTTTGCCAGAATATAGTGCTTATGTACAGTTCCTTTGGCCTTTAGCCTTACAGATTCCACTCATTTCCAGAGTTGTTTAAGTCAACACCTCTTCCCTCACCCCATTCAATGAGGTTGTCTCACAGTTGTAATATAGTTAAATTGTTTCATTACTTTCTGTTTTTATTTACTGGTATCTTCCAACCTCCTGAATGATTTCTTTAAACATTGGCATACATTAAGGTTCTTTCTTTGTGCTGTGAAGTTCTAGAATCTAGGGGTTTTAAAAAATGCATAGTGTCATATATTCACAATTATACTATCATACAGAATAATTTCACTGCCCTAAAAAAGACACCGTGCTTCACCCGTTTAGCCCTTCTTCCTCCTTCCTGAATACCTAGAAACCATTGATCTTTCTACCATAACTATTGTTTTGCTTTTTTCAGAATGCCATATAATTAAAATCATACAATATTTACCCTTTTCAGACTGGCTTCTTTCACTTAGCAATATGTATCTCCTCTGCTCTTTTCTGCCTTCTTTTATTCTAATTGAACATTTTTTTAATTTAATTTAATTTTTTTATTTAAGCATACTATAGGGGTATAAATGTTTAGATTAAATTGAACATTTTATATGGTCCCATTTTATCTCCTCCATTTTTATACAAATTTTCCTTCTTTTTATAATTTTTTAAGTGGTAGTTCTGGATATTCCAATACATTTTTAGCTAATTTCAGTCCATCTTCAAGAATCACTATGCGGTACAGGTGGAGTACTCCTAATTCCTCTCTCCCATCCCTTCTGACATTGCTGTCATTTATTTCACTTATGATGTAATCACCCAATATATATGGCTACTATTATTACTTTAAACAAAGGCTTATCTTTTAAATCAATTTGGAATGAGAGAAATAAAAGGTTTCATTTTATCCTCATTTACTTCTTCTCTGGCACTCTTCTATATAGATCCACATTTCTATCCTATATATTTTCTTTCTGTCTGAAAAACTTCTTTTAACATTTCTTGCAATGAAGGTCTAGTTGTGATGAATTTCCTCAGATTTTGCTTGTCAGAGAATCCCTTTATTTCTCTTTCCCCTTTGAAGGATAATTTTGGTGGATATAGAATTCTTGATTGCGTTTTTTTCTTTCACCATATTCAATATTTCACTCTACTCTTTTATTGCTTGCATGGTTTTTGATGAGACATTCACTCTGATTCTTATCATTCATTGTTCTATAGATATAATAGCTTCTCTTTATTTTTTCAAGATTTTCTCTGTCTGTGATTTTCTGTAGTTTGAATATGGTATGCCTAGGTGTAGTGATTTTGGTATTTATCCTGCTTGGTGTTTTTAGAGTTTCCTGGATTTCTGGTTTGATGTCTGTCATTAATTTTGAAAACCATGGCCATTATTACTTCAAATATTTTTTTCTACTTCTTTCTTCTACTTTTGGTATTCTAATTATACATATATTTTGCCTTTTGAAATTACCGCATAGCTCTTGGGTGTTCTGTTGTTATCATTCTTTTTTCTCTTTGCATTTCACTTGGTGAAGTTTCTACTGACTTATTTTCAAGCCCACTGATTATTTCCCATACTATGTCCAGTGTCCTGATAAGCCCATTAAAGGCATTCTTCATTTCTGTTGCAATGTTTTTAATTCCTAGCATTCCCTTTTGACTCTTTTTTAAGAATTTCAGTCTCTCTACTTACATTATCCAGCTGTTCTACCATGTTGTCTATTTTTTCCCATTTGAGTAATATGTTAAACATAGTTATTTTAAATTCCATCTGATAATTCTAACATCTATGTCATATCTGAGTCTGGTACTGATGATTACTGATGGAGTTTATAGTTCTAGTGGCTTCTGCTCCAAGTAAAAAATTTAGCTGTGACTTTCTAGATTCTCCTGCTCTCTAAATTTTATGGTAGTGGTTTTCCCTGAGTTCTCTAAAGACTGGGTTTTTGTTTTTTCAGTTTTTTTCTTGCTGCTGCAACAGTAATGACTCCTAAGCTATTAACACATAGAAGTTGAAACCAAAAGTGGCAATGCCATTTTCCATTTGGGGTTCCCAAACACAATGAAAATCTAATATAATACCTGAGCTATGGTTGTCACTCAACAAATGTGCATTGTCAAATGAATTTAATATCATTGGATCAATGTGGAATGAGAGAGATAAAAGATTGCATTTTATCCTCATTTACTTCTTCTCTGGCACTCTTCTATATAGATCCATTGATTTAAATTCAGTTTAAATCAATTGCTTTTAGATTGTGTTTACAATAGGCAAAATAATAATCTTGACCCTTTAAAAATAGAGAAATTAATGTAGGAATCACACCCTCCATTCAGATCTCATAGTCCACTTTTATTACTGAGCATTACTTACATCAACCATTTCATTTCCTATGTTATATTACTGATTTGTGTTGAGCTTTAAGCCAAATGATTTCACCTTCTTTATATTAATTATTAAGTCAAATGCTTACCTGTGGTTGAATTTTTAGATATAAATACATTGCTGAATTTTCCTATTCAGATTCTTCATGTTACTTAGTTTATCAAGATGTTTTATTCTTTATTCTGTATTCCACCATCTTAGCTTCTTTTTCTTGACAAAAGTCAATAGATTTTTATTGGAAGATACTTCTATTTGGATTGAAATTATTGTTTAAAATGTTATATGCAAAAGGACCTATATAACCTGTATAACATGCTATTATACACTTCTTTTCTATTTTTTTCCCAAAATGTATAATTCCCCTCTGTTTAGGTACATTTTTTATCCTAATCAGAAATCCAAAATCCAGCCCACAGTTCTTCACTTGTTTCTTTTAATAGTGAAATATAACAAATCAGTGTATAAAATATAAATATGCAGCTACTTAGTATGTTATCAAAAGAACCCAAGTAGGTGAATAAATAGAACAGAACAGGCAGCACAGATGCCCCGTGTCCCCTTCTGATCATAATCCCCTTCCTCCTCATTACTGGCTCTGTACATGACTTTTATGGTATTTGTTTTCTTGCCTTTTAAAAAGTTGTATTAGCTAATATTGCATGTCCAAGCAATACAGATAAATTCTGCCTGTTTTTGAAACTTATAAATTTGTACCCACGCATTGTGTATTCTATCATGTCTGGCTTTTCCAACTCCAATTTGTTTTAAATATTCATGTATGTTATTCAGATTATCTGCTGTTTATTCATTATTCTTATGCTATATATAATATTCCATTATATAAAAGTCTCACATTTTGTTGATAGACATTTGGGCTCATTTTAACTTTTTGTTAATAATAATAATAAAGTAATATTGCCATTAACCATCTTATGCACACACATGCACAGACACATATTTCCTTGAACATGTAAGCAGGCATTTCTATAGAATTTTTACCTAGGAGTGGATTTGCTTGTTCAGAGTATAAATATTCTCAAATTTACTAGCTATTTTTTAGGCTGGTTTGAGTCATGGGCCTACTCCAACCAAATGGACTGAGAAGAGGTGTGGTATTCCAAAGGAAATTGGAGATGTCAACAAAGTGAAATGTATTCTAGGGAACATAAACAGGAAATGTCCATTACTTCCAAACTTTATGATTTCTTAAAGATTATAAAATATGATTTGATATTCATAAAATTCTGATTTGGATTGTATAGCAATTTTTTTGTACTTCAGTATTGCTATATAAAAATGTGAAAATAGGCCGGGCGCTGTGGCTCACGCCTGTAATCCTAGCTCTTGGGAGGCCGAGGCGGGCGGATTGCTCAAGGTCAGGAGTTCAAAACCAGCCTGAGCAAGAGCGAGACCCCGTCTCTACTATAAATAGAAAAGAAATTAATTGGCCAACTGATATATATATAAAAAATTAGCCGGGCATGGTGGCGCATGCCTGTAGTCCCAGCTACCTGGGAGGCTGAGGCAGAAGGATCACTCGAGCCCAGGAGTTTGAGGTTGCTGTGAGCTAGGCTGTCGCCACGGCACTCACTCTAGCCTGGGCAACAAAGCGAGACTCTGTCTCAAAAAAAAAAATAAAATAAAATAAAAAAAAATGTGAAAATATTTAAGTTTGTATTAATATAAACTGTCATATCTTTTTTTTTTTTTTTTTTGAGGCAGAGTCTCGCTCTGTTGCCCAGGCTAGAGTGAGTGCCGTAGCGCCAGCCTAGCTCACAGCAACCTCAAACTCCTGGGCTCAAGTGATCCTCCTGTCTCAGCCTCCCGAGTAGCTGGGACTACTGGTAGCTGGCACGCGCCACCATGCCCGGCTAATTTTTTCTAGCTATATTAGTTGGCCAATTAATTTATTTCTATTTATAGTAGAGATGAGGTCTTGCTCTTGCTCAGGCTGGTTTCGAACTCCTGACCTTGAGCAATCCTCCCGCCTCGGCCTCTCAGAGTAAACTGTCATCTCTTATCATTCCTTGAACTAAACTCTAATTTACATCCAGATTATTACTATAATCCTAGCCCTCTGCTAAATTATTTGTGGGAATGTGGGTATGAGGAAAATGTCACATCCAGAAGTGGTCCATAAGCGACCTAGCTATTCAAAAATAAATTAGACTGTTCTTAAAATGTGAACTGTAGCTCTTCTTAAAATGTGAATTACACAGACAAAAAAAATTACAGACATTAGTAATGGTTTGTAATTTTGGATTTGTTAGGTCTAAGGAAAAAAGAAATATTTAGATTCTTTTAGAAGTATTGATTACAATGCATGATATTCACTTTTGTCTGATTAATGGTTATTTCCCCTTCTAGCCAGAACATTTTTCTATAATTTAAAAAAGAAAGATTTAAGACAAAGTAACAACCATATTTCCATCACAAAATTTGGAAATGAGCCAGATCAGTTAAAAAGCCATTTAATTTCTAGAGCCGGATCATAGAATGAAGTAATGGTAAGGGAATGGATTCTGAAAATGTTATCTCAGGAAATATTTTCCCAATTAAGTGTGAGAGTCAGCAAGAACAGTGTGGAAGTGAGGAAAGGAAAACTTACTTGAAAAAAAAAAGCGGAAAGAATGAAGTGATTGCTACAAAGATATGATAGTTTTAGTAGCATTTTTATACTTAGTACAACATTTTTAACAGAGTTAATACAGCAGTATATTTAAACTACTTTCCAATCAACCAGAGGCTGAATTTATGGTCTCAAAAGGTATATCTTCCTCCTCTTTTTATGGATGAGGAAGCTGAGGCAAAGAAAGGTTAAGTGACTTTATCAAGGTTACAAAGCATCATGGTGACAAATTTAGAAATAAAATTTAATTCCCTGAACTTCAGTCTATGATTTACTCCACTGTATAATTAATAGCAAGGCATTGTAGTTTTCATATTAGCTGTGATGATCGCTATGAAAGATTTATCTTTTAGGTTCAACTGAAACACATTTTACTGAGACCTTTAATTCTTCTGTCACTGATGTAATGGAATGGTGTATTTGTGGTCTGGCCTGGGGGTGGAGTGATTGCTTCTATTTTTTTTTTTTCCTATTTCTTTTTTACAAAATGGTATATTATAGTTTCCCTTTTAAAAAATTATTTTTGTTAAATTACTTCATGGATTCAAGTGTACTTTTACTGACTGTAACCTAATAGAAATTGATAAAGTTGATAATAGGGGCAGGTCTTTCCAGACTTTACTTTGTATGTTTGCTAATATGCCAGCATCCATGCCCACAGCAACCATCACATATATTGATTTTGATAAATTGGAGCATATTGCAGTCTTAGCTGTTTTTATAAGTAAATATCTGTCATATTTTGTAACTCATAGATCATTTATATTAATTCAAACTTTTGAATTAAAAGAGAGTAAAGCTCAACAATATGATGAAACTGAGTTTAGTCAATTTGGCTATCTAATGTTAATTTGGAGCTCAATCCATAAAGCAAAAAACCTCTCCTGTAAGTAATTTCTAATAACTCACCTGAAAAAACTGACATAAATTACCTTAATTTATTGTTTAATTTCTCAATATATTAAATGGGTTGTCCAAAAATGTATGAATCAAGTAAGCATTTAATGTCAAGATGTGATAACTTTGAATAAAAAGCACATTTTTACTCTTAAGCAGAAAATGTATGCAATTTATAACATATCCATATGAAGATTGGGATGTATCATTTCTGGCCATGGGGAAAACAAGATAGCATATACTTGGATGATTCTCATTAATATAAGTAATAATAAGTAAATGAGAATAATTAATACCTACTGAGCATTTACTATGCCAGAATCGGTTCTAAATTCTTACTTATTATGACTCATTTAATCCATATAACCTCAATTTACTCACCCTTAAAATATTTTCTAATGCTTGTCAAGTACCTGATATTCTTCTAGATTTCATAAATAGCATTTGAAAAAAAATCCATTCTTTTTATTGCCCACTTCCTATGGACCTTTGAATTTATTTATTTATTTATTTACTGTTTTTAGACAGAGTCTCACTCTGTTGCCCAGGCTAGAGTGCCATGGCATCAGCCTAGCTCACAGCAACCTCAAACTCCTGGGCTCAAGCCATGCTCCTGTCTTAGCCTCCCGAGTAGCTGGGACTACAGGCATGTGTCACCATGCCCAGCTAATTTTTTCTATATTTTTTGTTGTCCAGATAATTTCTTTCTATTTTTAGTAAAGATGGGGTCTTGCTCTTGCTCAGGCTGGTCTGAAACTCCTGATCTCAAAGTATCAGTTCCAGACCAGCCTCAGCAAGACCCCGTCTCTACTAAAAAAAAAAAAAAAAAAAAAAAAAAAAAAAAAGAAGAAGAAGAAAAGAAAAGAAAGAAATTAGCTGGACAACTAAAAATATATAGAAAAAATTAGCCAGGCATGGTGGTGCAGGCCTGTAGTCCCAGATACTCAGGAGGCTGAGGCAGGAGGATCGCTTGAGCCCAGGAGTTTGAGGTTGCTGTGAGCTAGGCTGATGCCATGGCACTCTAGCCTGGGTAACAGAGTGAGACTGTATCTGAAGAGAAAAAAAAAAAAAAGAAAAGAAAAAACAGTGAGCATGCACTTTGAGAAATGTGAGTGATTAGATACCTCTATTTCCTGTTCTCAGACACCTAGAAATGCTGGATAAAATAAAATAGATATAACTTTTTAAATGATTAGCTGAGCTTTCAAGAAAGTTTGAAAATGTATATCTCATGGGCCAAAAGGAAACAAAGAACAAAAACTGAAGCTATTAAAAGAACCTAACTTTAAGTCCACCATGGGTTTGGGAAGGTCAGAGGTGTGCTGAGATTGTCATTATCAGCAACCAAGGGCTTGGATTTTAAGGATTGCATGGGGAAATGAGACTAGAACTTGGGCCTTAAAGGGTGAGGAGTTGTAAATCAAGGTCCTGTATAAAGCAAAGATTCTAGAAGGGCTCCTATGAAAGTGAACTAGAAAAAATGTGACCACAGGCATAGGAGGAAGATAAGCCAGTTGGCTTGCCCAGACCTAAGATCTTCATTTTTTTAAAAGAATTCCAGTAATCCGTAATTTTATGGGTTTCGGTGTTTGAGTGTATACCACCTGTGTGGCCTGAAAGCCCTTAAGTTAAAAAATTAACATAAAAATGGAACTAATCTGGCATTATCCCTGAGCAGTATAAAGCAAAACTTCAGAGGGATGAAACTTTAACAAATACTGCATAACATTCCCAGGGATGAAACCTCACTGAAGATTGCAAGACAAAAAAAGGATGTGATTGGCCCCAAGTAAGTGTCTGGGGACAAAATACAAAGCAGGCTAGGATCCCTGTTTTATAAGATTTAAAGATTCTTTTAATGTGGGGCACAAGCACTGACACTGAAATAGATGAAAGGCAGGGACATGCATGGGGTTGTACTAGGGGACAGGATAACAGGAGGTTTAGGGGCCTGTTTATATATAACAAGTGGACTGAGGTTAGCTAAGTTTCTTTGGCTCCCTGAGAATTGGCTAATTTGAATAATTTCATGGGTTCAAGGGCATGAGGGTTGTCCCTAGTTGTCTGATGCCTGGCCCCAGGGCAACATGGCTGGGTGAGTAGTGGCCCCCTAAAGTGTAAGAGCCTGATAAGTGAAGTGGTTGTGGTGCTGACTTAATTGGCTGCTCAAGATGGAGAATTGACAGGCTTCCAGCCAGGGCCTCAGTTGGGTCCTGGGTAAAGACAGCATTTAAAAACTGAGTCAAGACAGCATAAAAAAAGAAAAGAGAAAAGAAAAGAAAAGAAAAGAAAAGAAAAGAAAAGATGATATTAACATCTCTAAAAATGCCAGGTACTAGAACCCATTAATAGAAACTATAAATTAGCTATACGTAAAATGATAGATGACATTTTAAAATTCTAATAGAATGCTTTTATTTTTGATTGTATGAGAGCATAAACGTTAAGGAGAGCATTTGGTCAGCAGGACTTGCTACCGCAGACCTATATGTATTTTGATTTGATTGAATTTTCTGACCACCCTATTGGTGTTATATTGTTGCATGACACAGTTCATCTGCAAGAACTAGTCTTTAATTTTTTGCTGCTTTTATTTGACAACACTACATTTCAAGCCTACTGAGAATGTGTTCATTATGATAACCCTACCAGTGCAATCCCATGGATTATTTGCCTCTTAGAAATGACACAGTCATTCTTCTTGCTTGGCCCAGGTGTTAGAGCTGTATTACTTCTAGGCTTACAGACCACCAGTTAACCTCATTATCTACCTCATTGTTATAAAAATCACTGCTTTGTTTTTTTGGACTGCTAACTACATGACAGGTACTATGCACAATGATTTATAGGCATTATTATCTACATTTACCAAGGAGAAAACCTAAAGTACATTTTGGAAATGTATTTATACTTTTAAATACAAATTATCATTATTTCTAATGAACTGCCATTGTTTTATCTGCACTCTACTGCTTCTGATTCTCTTATGTTCATTCCAGCAAAATTGTGAGAGTGGAAGAACTGTCCAATAAATACTCTTTTCTAGAATGATTGGTTTAGTTAATAAGAGAAACAGGCAAAACATCTAGAACTGGGCTGTACAATATAGTAGCCACTAGGCACATGTTCCTATTGAGCACTTGAGATTTGGCTAGACTGGATTGAGATATGCCATTAAATTTAAAACACGTGCTAGATTACAAAGACTTAGTAGGACAAAAATAATCCAAATTATCTTTTTAGTAATTTTTATATTGATTACATGTTGAAATAATATTTGATTAAATAAAATATATTATAACATTGAATTTACCTATTTTTACTTTTTAAATGTGGCTACTAGAAAATATTAAATGTGGCTTGCCTTATATTTCTATTGGACAACACTGCTCTAAATGTGAAATTTGATTTCAGGCTCAAGAAGTGTTAGTGAAAAACCAAGAGCCTAAGGTATAGTTCTAGTGATAAATCTGCCATCCCTGGGCTACCTTGACCAAGGCATCTGGCTCCAGTAAGTGTTGTCTTAGTGTTGGGACTGTGAATAGTCACTCAACAGTGAGGAGTAAATTAGCTCATGTGTGGCAAAGCATACTATAAAGGAACACACAAATGGAAGTGGCTACTGCCATGGTTTGGTCTAACCTGTGAATCTTTACCTTAGTTTGTGTCAATTAATGTAATGTTAATATTTATAATCTTAATCCAGCCTTTCAAATGATACTTATTATCATTAATACAAATCATTGATTAATACTCATTGATCATTAAGTAATGGTTTGTGTGGGGAAATCTCAAAATATCTTATTTGTATGCAGTCTATTAACAAGTGAAGTTTATGTCTGTAAGTGGAGTAAATATGAATATATGTATTTCTACTTTTGATTTGATTATATATGTATTAATATGTATTAATATACATGCATATATGTATATGTGTGTTTATATATCATAATATATATCTTATTGATTTGTTAGCACCACTTCTTTTTTCCCAATAATCAGGGGATACATTTTTCTATAGTTCTTTTGCAATAGTATTATATTATTTGCTACTTTAGAAACCTGGTTTCTAGGACATTGGTACTTTAATATGGGAGTCTGCCAAACTCCTCATTTGCTGGCCAATTAATAAACTTCTCTTTCCTTCTCCTAAAAAAAAAAAAAAGAAAGAAAGAAACCTGGTTCCTTTTTTGTCATTCAAATTCTAAAGACCCATTTAAGTATGATTCCACTTATATAAGGTACCTAGAATAGGCAAATTCATAAAGACAGAAAGTAAAACAGAGGTTATCAGGAATTGGAGGACAGGGGAATGGAAAGTTATTGTTTAATGGGTACAGAGTTTCAGTTTTGGATGATAAAAAAAGTTCTGTAAATGGATACTGGTAATGGTTGTACAACCTTGTGAATGTACTTAATTGTACACGTAAATTGGTTAAAATGGTAAATTTTCTGTCATGTATACTTTATACCACAAAAAAGCCCATTTGAAAATACATGGCTGTACTTAACAGTTGGGAGCATATTTTTAAAATTACCCTATCAAAGATTTTTTCAAAGGATCATCTTTTCCTTACTTCATGTTGGCTCTACAGTTTGACAAGCATTGATTTTTCCATAAAACTTAAGAAGCTCAAGCCATTATGTCGGCACTTTATATTAACTGCTTTTAGTTTTGACATCAGCAAAATTGACTGAGCACTCAACATTGCACCTATTTCAGTACAGATCTCTGGTGTGGAAGGATTAGCAGAACAAGCTAAAGAAACCTCTATTGCCCAATATTCTCCATCTTGCCAGTCTTATCAAATGAAAGATTGAAAATGTACTCGAGGATGATGCATTTCTGGTGAGAGTAGATGACTAAACATCTAAAAGTAAAATTGTTAAGAGCAAAAAAAAGATAACATGATAGGATCTAGAAACTTGAGAAAAGATTCCAACATATTTTATGACAATTAAGTCTCTGGGTACCATGAATAAAGATGGCTATATCCTCAGTGCTAAAAGCATTTAGTACCTTATTCCATGCAAACTCTTTAAAATATGAAGACTAAACTTAGCATATACCATCAATACTGAAACCTGTTTAAAATTTTTTTTTTGTTTTGGAAAAATTTATATGATACTGGGTGAGATAAATTTCTTAATGGTTTACTAAATTTATTAGATGTTTTAGTGTGATGATACCTGTATCTACACACAAATGTGCATGTATGGGCATATTACACATGCATATATTTAACATGTACATATATACATATACATATATATATGTATATATGTTTCTCTTGCATAGACAATTATCAAACCCATTTTATATACAGCTCATATTCCTAATTTTGTTGTTGCCACTTAGTGGCAAGAAATTTGGTACTTGGTATAAATAAAACCAAATTGATTTCTTTAAGCAGTAGGCTCCTACTGGACTTAATCATATTATATCATCCCAATATTTAGTTTGAGTAAATTCCTATTATATTATTTTACAAAATGAATCAACAATTGAATCATTGCAAAAGCAGTATAATCATGCTGCTACTTCACTACAGGTTTTTTAAATTAATAAACTGAGGCCGGGCGCGGTGGCTCACATCTATAATCTTAGCACTCTGGGAGGCCAAAGTGGGAAGATGAAGCTCAGGAGTTCGAGACCAGCCTGAGCAAGAGTGAGACCCCGTCTCTACCAAAAATAGAAAGAAATTAGCCAGGCATGGTGGTGCATGCCTGTAGTCCTAGCTACTCTGGAGGCTGAGGCAAAAGGATTGCTTGAGCCCAGTAGTTTGAGGTTGCTGTGAGCTAGGCTGAAGCCACGGCACTCTAGCTGGGGCAACAGAGTGAGACTGTCTCAAAAAATAAATTAATAAGCTGAACTCTAACAGCTTACTGTATACAGAACTAAGAAAAACTAAAACTATAATCTATTTTCTTATTATACTCACATCCTGTCTTATCCTTAATGGAGTCCCAGTTTTATTTTTCTTCTTTCCTTGATACCAAATTGAAAGGGAAAGTGAGAACTTAGGGAGAAATGTGGACAAAAACACACTAATAAATAGGAAAGGTTAAAGAGAATGAGAATATTACTATTATTTGAATTTTTAAAAAAACTATAATGTGCCATAATATGATGTTAAGAATTGGAAGAATTCAGAATAATGGCAGAGCAACTAGCAGTGAATGCATTAAAAATGCAGCAAGTAATGAGTTTCATCAGTATTTTGAAATTTCTTTTTAAATTTGTCTACTGTGTACATGGATATATGTTTACTTTCTCCCAATCCCATTTTCTTTCCTGGAGAAATAAGATTAAATGTATAGCTCTGTGATTTCAACATTTGACAATGGTTCCTTAAAACAATTGCTCAATACTCGGAAAGATTTCTGATGCTGTCTTCTTTGGAGCTTTTAAAAATATGACAGAATCCCATCTGAAGCATGTTCAGGCATAGACAAGTTGGAGAAAGGTCATTGAGACTCCAGTGATTTTTCATTATGTTAAATGTTTTATTGCTCAATTTTCAAGTGTTTTATAGTTTAAAAAATAGGAAATGATTAAAAATAAAAACATTAGGTTTTGATATGACAGTTCAATAATTATATTATAGGATTTTAAATAACAAATGCTATTTTTAAAATGTTTTAACTAGTTGAAAGAGCTTTTATTATTTTTTGCAGTATGAAAAAAGTCCACTAATCTCAAGGTTTTCACTTATCTCTTCCACAATATTGAAGGTTCTTTTTTGATTATGAAACTGAGATAACTCTTGACTTGCAATTGATGTGAGTATTGTATAACATAGATTTTGAAGAATTTTTAAAACTTTTTGAGAAAACTGCATGAAAATGGAGTTGGTTCTATTCATGTCAAAATATATGACTTTTGCATCATAAGACATTTAATGTTTTCTTAAAATGCTTGACCGAGGCTTTTAGTCATTATATTAGCAACTGTTGTTCCATATGGAGGACCTAAAAAATTCAATGAGTTGTAAATGGACAGTTCAACATGAATGTGCAAATTAAAGACATATTATGAATTCTATGTAAGTTGTAAAGAAGTAGCTTTCTCTATGCTTTAATTAGAAGATCTTACTATATATTTCTTGATCATCTTTTGAGTTGAGCACTGAGTTCCACTCTAAAATATCAACCTGGACTTCCTGGTATATAAAATAGCATCAAAGATTCTTTATGAATATTACAGACTTTGTCTCGATACAGTGCAATGTGTTTTTTAAGGAAGAAAAAAATACAAACATTTAAAAGGTATTATTTTAGAAATAGAAGTGCTGTATGTAGTAACTGCTGTGTTCTGGTGTCAACAATAGAAATTTTGAGACTTTTAATAAGCAATTATTGTTAATGTTTCATTAGATAATTATGTTCTGTTAACATACTGTCATCACTTGAAGAACACATTTGCTTTATTAACTAAACCTTTAAGCATACTCTAAACATGAATTTAAATGCTGCTATTTCTATCACCTGCCTTTAAAGTTTTTTCTAATATTTGCTTAAACATTTTGGTTTTTAATATATCAGCTATGATCACAAAGCACATGCTGAGCTTTTATTTTAAAATTGAGGTTTGCTCTGTCAATTTAAGGATGAAAAAGACACAGAAACATGTGTTCTTTTTTTAAAAAAAGTAAAAATACATTTTAAACCTTTTACGGGAAATGATGTCTTCTGGATGTCGTCAATGTATCATGTTTCTATGCATCAACTTTTATGAGTCTCCTACTCAAAATGTAACCCGAAAACAGAATGTTTCCAATTAAATATTGTTGCTATGGTATTGTTGAGCTAGTTAATGATATAACTCTTTCAGATGAATAAAATCAATGATGGTTGTCACTGCTAAACATGAAGGGAGTGAAGTAGAAGAGATGTGAAAAATATCCATTAGTAGTAAGACAATATGTTATGGGGACAACAAATAGGTAATAAGCTATTTACTGTTCACTGCTTGGTTATGACATTGCTAAAATTAGATTAAAGCAAAAGGCTGAATGCAAATATGATGAAATAGTTTGGATGATGTTTTTCATTTGGGGTATATAATCAGATCATTTTATGTTAATTTAATTTCTCTTTGAGTTAAATAAACCCAATAGTGTTTACCTGTCTTTTCATGTGCTTTTTTCTTTCATCACAATCATTCGGTAAACATTTAGTAAGAAATAAAATTATACTCAAAGCAATAATTTTATACTTACACAAGCTACTTACAATGTCTAATTATATAAATGAGTGTGTTCTTTAGTTATAAGATCTGTGTTTGTTATTTATGATGGAGTTAAGTTCTAACTACTTTCTGAACTGGTGCTAATCAAAGGATAGATTGGAAATAATATAATGAGGTGAATCTTTACCTCAGATAGTTTGAGAAGCACTATTCTGGATGACAGACAAGAAGGCAAGGCAGTTAGTTTGAAGAAAAGGTAATAGATTTAAGATATATGTAGGCGGTAAGACAAAAGAATTAGATGAATAATTACATATACCCGAACGACATATACCGAACGACATATACTTCTCATTTAAATAATCTCTGGTCATTGATTCTAGATTTACTCTGATAATTTGTTTTTTTATTTGTGCTATTTTTTTCCTGGTCATAACATTTAGAGTCTTAGAGCATAATTACAGAGTATTTCAATAGTGCTCCACTAGTAGTGGTTAAGTCTTCCACTTCACTGTAGATATTGAAGTCATAGTTTTCGGTAGAGGTGAAGCTCTGCAATGTAAACACATTAAGTATACCTTCAATTTAATTTAAGATTTGATTTTATATGTGTTTCTGTACTTTGCCAAATAGTTTCTTAGTGGGTGGATGTGACAGAACAGACTCCTCTTTCTATAATATAGGGCTGTTGCTGGGAAACAGCGCTCAGCCAGGAATTACAATTCCTAGCCCCTCTTGCTTCTAGGTAGAGCCATGTGATGAGTTCTCATCAATGAATGTGAGTGAAAAAATGTCATTTCTGAGCCCAGGACTGCATAGTATATTGTTGTAAATTTTATTGAAAATATTCATAACTATTTGACATGTAAACAATTGAACTAAGTTCATCTAGAAAACATAGTTTATGAAGGGACACTGATTGCTCTAACTGGAGATTTTATTGGAAATATAATGTAGTAATAAAAGCAATTAACCTTTATTGAGACCATTCTTTGTTCCTGGACCGATAGTAGGTACTTTCACATCCTTTATCATCTTCCTAAGAACCTATTAGTGGAGGATATAGTTTCAACTTCATAGGTGAGCAAATTAAAGTTCTGGAAGTTAGTCACTTTGGCCAACCAGTTGTACCTCAAACCTTAGAGCCAAGTTTTGAACTCAGACTTCTCTGACTTTAAAAGTCCTCTAGGCTAGGCGTGGTGGCTACCACCTATAATCCCACAGGAGGAGCTCTTGAGTCTAGGAGTCTGAGACTAGCCTGGGTAACATGGAGAGACACACCCCTGCTCCCCGCAGCCGCCCCCCTCTACAAAAAATAAAATGAAATAAAAAGTCCTCTCCTGTAGTTCTCAAACCCCGGGACTAGGGGGTACTGGTCTGTGGCCTGTTAGGAAAGCAAGGCCAGGCATCACCGCCTTAGCTCCACCTCCCCACCCCACCTTCCCCACCGTGGCCCATCCCGGTCCCACATCCCCGTTCCCCTGCTTCCTCCGTGGAAAAATTGCCTTCCATGAAACCGTCCCTGGTGCCAAAAAGCGGTCCCTGGTGTCACTTACATTTTCAAGACTTCAATAGCAGCTCTGCTACCTACTATTTGCGTAACTTTGGGGACAATAGTTAACTACTTTTTGACTTAGTTTCTTCTTCTGAAAAGTGAGGGCAATCATATCTTTTTCATAGGATAATTGTGAAGATTAAATAAATTGATATGTGCAAACTATTTAGAAGGTATATATAGCTACTATTTTATAACGTGTTAACTATGATGACTAAATGATTGCGATGACAATGAAACCTTTTTCTTAAGTGAACAGCCAAACTAAAGATCTCAATTTGACTTTATATGCTAAAAAAAATACTACCAAAAATTAAGATTAGTTTACTCTTGATCAAATTCACATGTAAATTTTTAATCATAAATTTAGAATCTCTTTTGTGCCCGTCATTAAACTTAGAGTTCCTAAAATTTGCATTTTATTTGAGAGCACAGGACAGCAGCTTTGATAATTAGATGTTGGAAAACTTTAAAACAATGATTTCATATCATTTCCCTGGTATAAGGAATTCTGGTAGCTAAAATATTAAGAAACATTTTCCAATATTTTCTATTTGTGTGGAACATGACAATGTTAACATTGTCTTGACTTATTTGCTCCATATGGTTGTGAACTCCATGGAGCTTGAGCTGAGTTTGACTGTTCCTGTCTGAAATATCTGTGTTGAGATGTGTGAACTATGCTCAGGGTCAAACAAGTCAACAAAGAAGTAACAGGGGAAAGACTGAGGCACAAAAACAGATGGTTGCATATTACCATTAAGTATGGAGATCCCAGACACAAGGACAGGGTCGACCACCCAAGAATTCAAACCTAGATTGAAGTAAAAGTTATTTTAGAGCCTGAAAGGTTGGAGTGGGTCTTGGAGATAGTGGTAGTGCTCATTTACCTCAGCAAAGGCTTAAATAGCCATGGGACTTGGTGACAACTGTTTGTTCTGGTAAATATGAGGTTTTTAGATAAAGCTGGATAAGTTTAAAGGTTTGTAGCAGGGATTGTGTAGGATGTTGTAAAAATTGTATTGAATCTGATCTTAAATATACTAAATATAAAGGATTAAACTACGTTAATCTAGAAGTTCCACTATGTTTTCTGTACAGCTGTGGCTATTATCTGTTGATGCCTGGATGCTGAGAAGAAAAAAACAAACAGTGACCTCTTTCTGCAGTCCATGCTAACTAGAAAAAATTATCACACAAATAACTACTAATATTTCTTTTTTTTTTTTAAATATCTTTCCACTCTAAAACAAAAAATTAGTAAAAACTTTCTAAGACTATGTAAGGACTATACTGGCTTTTGTTTGTATTTTTGAAACAAAAAGAACTAAGATACAATTTACACAACCCTACACCTGAAGAAATTGAATCCCATATACAAAGATTAAGGCATCTTTCTGCTACTGCCTTACTTGCTTCAAAACCATTTTCCACAATGTGAAAATCAGATGCTTAAAACTCATCAATGACTCGTTCCACATTACCAAAGGAAAAAGTCCCAAATCCTTAGTTGGTTACCAAACCATCAGTTACAAGCCCCCACTCATAATACCCCTTACTATCATCCATCTTGTTTGCCTTATTACACTTTAACTTCCTCAAACTGAACTTTCTTGAGTGTATACTGAATATTCCTTGTGCTATCCACTATCCAACCTCACCATATACATTCACTTGATTAACTCCAATGTGTTCTGTAGTTCTAATTTATAACTTGAAGGTGAAATCTTCTCTTAACCCTCAAATTAAGTGGTTCCTCCTTTGTGCTCTCATAATGTCAGCGCACATCTGTTTCAAACACTTTTATAGTGATATATTGAAAGAAGTGTTTCTCAAACTTCAATGCACATAGGAATTACATGGAGATCTTGTTAGAATGCACATTCTGATTGAAGGTGATGCCAATGCTGCTGCCTGTCCCCAGACTACAGACTGAGTAGCAGTCCATCTGTTCCACTAGACCTGAGGGCAGCAACCTCAGAGCCCCACTTATATTAGGCCTTGAATGAACAGCTACTGAATGAATTTAAAAAGCAGTAGAATCTTAGCAATACAATTTTGAAATACAAGCAGTACTTAAGGATAGCTATTTGTTGCCTGTCTTCCCTCCTTCTGTAGCTTGGTATTCTCTTTTTTTCTTTCTCTTTTTTCAAAGTTCACTGATATCTGGAACTGCTCTCCCATTCGCTTCCTTAATTATCCATTCCTTTTATTCCCTGGAGCCAACCCTTGAGTCATTTTCAACTATAGCTCTTCTGAAAATGAAAAGAGAAGACATACAATCATTTTATTCCAAATGTTTATAGATGCATGGACTGTGAAAATGGAAGAATGAAAATAATACAAACTCCTTGTGGTCCCCTTAACACCTATATTCTCAGACCTTGCCTCACCTACTGGTACTACAAGTAAACGATCTTGGAGGGCAGGTGCTGTGGTGTAGTCACTGCATCCAAGGTAGAAATTGGTAAAAACGTCTCATCAAAAAATAATTTCCTACCAAGTGGACAGGCTTTTTGGTAGTATAGATACTACTCTTCTCCATTAGAATTACACATGTTTCTGAGCAGACAAAACCATCAGGAAAAACACAGTTTATAGGCAAAAATGTGTCCCCAGACTTATAAAAACCACAGGGTGATTGTACTATTAGTACATAAAAAATCTTTGTTAGGCTTTCAGTTTCTTTATTGTCCAAAAGTACAATAAAATGGAGAGGATTAGTTAGCTTGGATTTTAATGTAAAATATATGGAATTATATTTATATATGTATGTATATATGTGTGTATGTTATATATGTAAGATTGTATTTATATGTGTGTGTATATGTATGTGTGTTCTATATGTAAGATTGATGTAGTCTGTATCTACCTAAACATACATGATGGATATAAAAATGTATATGTATATATAAATCTAATGTATACTTTGTATCTATGTAGTTCATGTGTATCTGTGTGGGGATAGATATATACACAAACCTATATTTTCATTTCTTGTAATAAAGTAGCTAAGATGTAAAAGAGATCAGAAGATAAACTCTTGGTAACTGTATATATTTATCAATTAACAATATGTTAGATATGGTTAGATTTTGCAGGAAAGATAACATCCCCCAAGTACCAAGAGAATAGGATGATGATACTAAGGTGTGAAGTCTAATAAATTGAATGACATATCTGCACAATCCACATTTCTAATTATTTGACATAGTATTTGTTGTTAATAACTTTTCTGGAAGCCACAAATGCAGCAGTAGCTCATAATTATGATGCAGTCTACAATACAACACAATGTAGTTTTTCTACTACCTTCAAGATCACATAGGCAGCAGGGCATACCATAATGACCTGTCCTGAAGACTCAAAGTACAGTTTTCAGCAAATTCACATTTGAGTATTCCGATTTTACAGTGTATGAAGTCTGACTTGAATGTGCTCTGCTATCGTAATTCTTATTTGAAAATATTCACATTTTCTTTTTTCGATTGAAGGCCATGTTAATAAAAAACATGTAGGATATTGAAAATAAATGGCCATAGTAAACAAAGAACTACATGGAACCCTAAGGATCTTTAAGATATGTTAATGACTTTTTGTCCAGTAGATTTCTTGTGCTGCAATACACATGGTAATAAGTACTTCACACTCCCCCAAGGTGCTCATTGATGAACACACTAGCTCAGAATTATCAGCACACATTTACTCCATTATCCACTTGTAATCAATAAAATATATTATTCTTTTTCTCTTGACATTTTGGTTCACATTGTCTAAGTATATGTCTAAAACATTAATAAAATTATAAGTTACACATTCGATGCTTAAATAGGAGAAATATTTTAAAGGCTCTCAAATTATCTCTGATTTTTTTTTTCTCCTTACTAATGTTATTCCCCTCTTACCACTACATTTATCTTAATTAGAAAGAGCAACAGAGGGTTTGGAAGATGAAAAAAGAAAAGGAAATGTTAAAGACTTCCTAATAAGGAATATTATGTTCAATGCTATTACTGATTATCATTAGTGGGAATTAGATGGAGATTCCAGAAATGTGCATCTAATGCTATTTTTCAAAGGCTTAAGATATTTTCAAGTTTTGATCCAACAATATCCTGTGTCACTCTTTAAAATTTATAGACATTTTTATGACTCATTTTTTTCATATCAAATGAAAACTTAACTGCTCCCTTTCAAAGTCAATATGGAGTGTGGCATTGTAATTGTAGTTGCTAGCCATAGGGCAACTACCACAACAAAATTTAGTCATGAAGGAAAGCAGTTTGTAGAAGTGCTTAATGTTAAGCAACCTCAATGTTATTCTCAGTTTGACTAACTTTAGATACTCTCTTACTGATTATAGGCCCCAGACCTCCCTTTCTTATAATATTTACTTTAGAAAACTTGAAATTGTGAAGTCTTCCTCTACCCCTTTCAGTTGTAAACCTTTTCCCAGCCTCTAGCCAGTTTTATATCCCAGAAATGTCATTCTCAAAGACCTGAGAGCCATCCCTTTGAAATGTAATCTTCAAGCAAGATAGTGCTCCTTCCAGGCCCTATGGGAGGTTAGAAGCATAACTTTTTTTTCTTTTTTTTTTTTATTTTAGCATATTATGGGGGTACAAACGTTAAGGTTACATACATTGCCCTTGTCTGCCCTCCTCCCTTGAGTCAGAGCTTCAAGCGTGTCCATCCCCCAGACGGTGCGCATCGCACTCACTATGTATGTATATACCCATCCCCTCATCCCCCCTGCCACCTGCCCACACCTGACAAATATTTGTTTTTCTTTTTTTCTTAACATTTTGGTTACATTTTATATCTTTGCCTCTCCCTAGCAAGGGATAGAAGTATGCCCTTGCCCTCCACAGTGTTCAGTAGCATAACTTTTATAGATAAGTGATATATTTTATAGATAAGTGATAACTTTTATAGATAAATGAGAATTAGCAAACACAGATGGCCTAATCACATGGAGTAACTGTCCCTAGGTAATGCCTTCTAATACAATACTTCTCCCACAAGTTCTGTTTCAGACACCTATTGCAAGTCTTTAATAAAATATTTCTCGACAGTTTAACTCCATCTAGTATAATTTTTAAGGCTTTATTTAGACCCACAATTTACTGTACAGAGTAAAGGAATCTGAATTAATGGCGATAGCTTTTTAAAGTGGTTTGAATGAACATTCTAAGACATAGCAATGCCTGTTAACTGGCCATCACTTACCTTACCCTTGTAAGTCATATCACTATTCTCCCTACTTTTAGCATTCATGATGGAAATACTCCTAAAATGTAATAGCAAGCCTTGTGGGTTTTTTTTTTCTTCTCAAAATGAAAGATTGGTTTCTCAAATTGAAAACAGTTCTGTGCGTGTGCATGATTAAACAAAAATGCACATGAAGAAAATTCAAACAATGCAAACCATAGATTAAAGCAATGTTCCTCAACCTTTTAGAAGTCATTATTGCCCCCCTAAGGAGCCTTTTTAGATAGTTTTCCTACTCACCCCACCATGAGATTTTAATACCATAAATATATGGTATATCTGTTTATGTACTTTGGCCCTTTGGGGTTCCATAAACCATTGTAATATCTAAGATTTGTTTGCCCTTGGCCCAAGAACCAATTTTTGCACTATAAGGATGATATTGCTTCTTTGAAAATACATGGATTAAAGAACAAAGTGAAAAATCATCTAAAATCCCCATATCACAGAGGTGACTACTATTCACCTTTAGACAAATAAATGTCCTTTAAGATATCTGGCTAACCATATTTCACATGATTTTTTTATTTGTTCTTGTGCTTTACTAACATAATGTAGACATGTTTCCATATTAATATAAACAGACATCATCTCTATTAAGTATATACTATAATTTATTTAACTAATTTCCTGTGATACACATTCTTTCTTCTATATTGTATTTTAAATGATGTCATGATGAACATCATGTCATATCATATTTATGCATTTAATGTAATATCTTTAGAAATAATTTTTCAAAATGCAATTTCTGGATAAAGAGGCACATCCATTTAATTTGCTTTTATAAAAATTTCAAAACTATTCTTCTCCAAAGGATTTACTAGTTGACATTCTTTTATATCCTGCATGAGAATGCCTGTTTACAACACAAGGCATTATCAATTTGTTTAATCTTTGCCAAACTACAGACACAAAGTGAACCCTCAGTATTGTTTTAATTATTTATTCTTTGATAACTATGAGTTTTTAAATAAGAATATTGACAGAATAATGGCCAGAAAATATATTTAAAAAGTGCTCAACGTCTCTAATCATTAGGGAAATGCAAATCAAAACCACAATGAGATATCAGCTAATTCTGGTGAGAATGGCCTTTATCAAAAAGTCCTAAAACAACAAATACTGGTGTGGATGTGGAGAGATTGGAACACTCTTACACTGCTGGTGGGACTGCAACATTAGTACAACCCCCGTGGAAAGTAATTTGGAGATATCTCAAAGAGCTAAAAGTAGAAAAACCATTTGATCCAGCAATGCCACTGCTAGGCATCTACCCAAAGACATCTGCACTCGAATGTTTATAGCAGCACAATTAACAATTGCAAAGATGTGGAAACAACCCAAGTGCCCATCAACACATGAGTGGATTAATAAAATGTGGTATATGTATACCTTGGAGTACTATTCAACTACAAAAAAACAATGGTGATCTAGGACCTCTTATATTATCCTGGATAGAGCTGGAGCCCATCCTTCAAAGTGAGGTATCACAAGAATGAAAAAACAAGCACCACACGAACTCTCCATCAAATTGGTACTAACTGATCAACGCTGAGGTGCTCACATGGTAGTAATATTCATTGGGTGCTGCTCAGGTGGGGGTGGAGGTGGGTAAACTCACAACTAATGGATGCAGAGCGCATTGTATGGGGGAAGGACACGCTTGTAACCCTGGCATGGGCAAGGCAAAGGCATTATATGTTCATACCCCAAAATGTTTGTACCTCTATAATATTCTGAAATTAAGAAATAAATTCATTTGTAAATTTTTAGGGTATCTCCATATTACTTTCCACAGAGGTTGTACTAGTTTGCAGTCCCACCAGCAGTGTATGAGTGTTCCTATCTGTCCGCATCCATGCCAACATTTATTGTTTTGGGATTTTTTGATAAAGGCCATTCTCACTGGAGATAAGTGATACCTCATTCTAGTTTTGATTTTCATTTCCCTGATGATTAGAGATGTTGGGCATTTTTCATATGTTTGTTTGCCATTATTCTGTCTTCTTTTGAAAAGTTTCTGTTCCTGTCCTTTGCCCACTTTTTGATATGGTTGTTTGATTTTTTTCTTGCTGATTTTCCTGAGTTCTAAATAGATTCTAGTTATCAGCCCTTTATTGGATGTGTAGCTTGAGGAAAAAAAAGAATATTGACTATTTGCATATTTTAGAAAAGATTTCCCTGATCTTGTAACTTTTAGCCATTTTGCCTACGTTTTTTCTATTAAACACATTGCCCAGAATACAGTCATCATGTGCAATAATTACTGTTTTTTACAGCCTTTGGGAATTCTATAGGGCTCTGGACCCATTCATTTCACAAATTATTTTTGCTTCCTTATGAACTGATTCCAAGTATAAATAAAGATTATGATAACTGTAGATACATTAATGTATGTGAGCTTATTATTTGTATATGTGTTATGATTTATAAAATAAATTTTATAATTTATACATAGATATTTTAAAAAAGCATTTAAAGTAATTACAGATCTTTAATTATCATAGACAAGCTAATTCTCTTATTTAAGAAGAGCTCTAATATGGTAATGTTTTCTTTTCATACTGAAATTTATAAATCTTCTCAGTTCCTTTCACTTCTCAATCACCTCTGTTCTATAGGCTTTGAACTGAAATATTTATTTGATTTCTTTTTATCTTTATCTCTTTTGTAAAATACCATTAGGCTGAGAAAAATATAACATGTTTCCTTGAAGTGGTACATCTTTAAAAAAAGAGATTTTATAGAAAGGTAAGAATCAAGGAGATAACAAAGAGACTCTGAACACATCGGGTTAATATTACCATTGCTCTAGTTCTAGTTCGGCTTATTCCGAATTTTCTTCTTTTTATTGAGACAGAGTCTCAGTCTGTTGCCCAGGCTAGAGTGCCATGGTGTCAGCCTAGCTCACAGCAACCTCAAACTCCTGGGTTCAAGCAATCCTCCTGCCTCAGCCTCCCGAGTAGCTGGGACTACAGGCATGCGCCACCATGCCTGGCTAATTTTTTTTCTATGTATATTTTTAGTTGTTCAGCTAATCTCTTTCTATTTTTAGTAGAGACAGGGTCTCGCTTTTGCTCAGGCTGGTCTGAACTCCTGAGCTCAAATGATCAGCCTGCCTTGGCATCCGAGAGTGCTAGGATTACAGGCGTGAGCCACCGTGCCCAGCCTGTTGCGAATATTTGCTGGTCATGTGAAGCAATACCTGTTTTCATAGCTGGCACAGTGTTTTATACCATCTATTACAGATTTGCTCATGAGAGTTGTTATTGACACATTTTAATACTTTGTTCATGTAAATACCAACATTTTCCCCAATATTTTGGATATAATCATCTATATTTGGAAAGAAAAATGAAAGCCAATAATTATGCTTTAGGTTTTATGATTTTTGGTTTAGAAACATCTACATAATTTGACAGTATTTCATTAAACTTTACAGAGTTTACTTTAAAAAATATTCATCAATTGTTTTAATTTATGCATTAGGTTTACAATGCATATTTTTATTCAGATAGAATTCACATAACATAAAACACACTATTTTAACCATTTTAAAGTGTACAATTTAGTAGATTTTAGTATATTCGGAGTGTCATACAACCATCAATACTAATTCCAGAACATTTCCATTATTCCAAAAATAAGTACTAAACCTCCCAATTCCCCTCATCCTGCCCCCCCACCCCATTTCCTGACAATTTATTTACTTTCTGTCTCTGTGAATTTGGCTATTCTGAACATTTCATATAAATAGCATTATATAATGGGTGGTCTTTTGTTACTAGCTTATCTCATTAGCATAATGTTTTCAAGACTCATTCATTCTGCAGTATATATCAGTGCTCTGTTTCTTTTTGTGGCTAAATAATATTAATTCCATTATAAGGATATACTCATTTTGTTTATCCATTCATTAAATTGATGAACATTTATGTTGTTTTTACTTTTTAGCTAATATGAATAATGCTGCTTTGAACAATTTGTGTATAAGTTTTTAGTATGAACATGTTTTAAATTCACTTGTGGATATATTAATACCTAGGAGTGGAATTGTTAGATCATAAGGTAATGCTGTTTCAGTTCTTGAGGAACTGCCAACTTGTTTTCCACAGCGGCTTCACCATTTTATATTCAAACACTACAAACCATAGGGTTCCAATTTTTCCACACCCTAGCCAATACTTCTTGTTCTCTGGAATTTTGGGGTGTGTTTGTTTTATTATTGTAGTAGCCATTACAGTGAGTGTAAGTGATATTTCATTGTGACTTTGTGCATTTGTTTTTAAATTGCTCAATTTATAAATGCATATATGGTTTTATAAATGGAATTGCTAATGTCAAAATTGTTTAAACCATTTTGAAACATGCTATATATCTTGTTGAATACTACCAAAAGTTTGTGATGGTTCTGTATTACACTTATGAAAGAAAAAAATTTTCTGATAAAGTTGAGGATCTGACTGTATATACTGAACTTTAACCTAAGTCACTATTTACAGCAGAGTATTTCAACCTCTAAAGACTTGTCCTTACTGAATTTGCAAAAGTAGTTTTAAAAGAATTGTACTAATAGATTTTTACACTAATGGAATGGCCACTCTGGCTTTTCCAGCCTAGGGTCTAAAGTTCTCAGAAAGGGAAAAAGATCACACTTATTTATAACCTTTCTTGACATGAACTTCCATTAGGGGGAAAAAACACAACTTCTGATTGAAAAATATATTTACATAATATCACTATTAAAACCATTCTTTTGGGGTAAGCTAAACACATCTAGAAATTCCATTAACTCTATTAGGACTGATAGTCATTAAGTATTTCTTTGTACAACATTTTGCTTCCCTGCAGCAGGACAATAAAAAAAGGTAAAACTAATTAAAACAATATAGGGGAAGGAGGAGTAGGAAAGTCACAGTAACAGTATATGTTTTAGATTTTTCTTACTGAGGAATAAGAATAACTTCTTTTGTTTTTGTTTTGTTTTAAGCCAAATTCAGCAGTGGGAGATTGTATACCAATCAACTTTAGTGACACTAATGTTAATAAGTTCTGATAACCCATTACCATCGGACCAGCCACAATCACTTCTTCGATTTGGGTATATTATGGAGATTTTAATCACTTTTCAAAGGCCTTGCTCAAAATACTTTAATTTTTGCTGCTTTCTACATGAAAAAAATAATTTTAATAACAAAAATAAGCCTCTTCCTGTCATTTTCTTAGGAATTCCTCTACTGGGACATTCTGCAAAAGTTGTAAGTGTGACCTTGGTTTTACTATGTACAGTGATGTTGCCCATATTTTAAAGTATCTAGCCAGCAGTTACGGCTCAACCAGCATATGCCAAAGTTTTGAGGACTTCTATGGAAAAAAAGTGCAAAAAAATACAAATATCTTATAATAATTTCCATATTCCCCCTTTTCTTCTTCTTGTCTGTGGGAGACCCAGACGGTCATGAAGAGAAGCAAAAACCTTCCCTTCTCTTTGATTAGTTGAGAAGGAGAGCTAGGAATAGCTTAATTTCTCTAGGAATAGATAAAATTTCTGAGTTATTAAGTTACTTGAGAGTGAAATTAAAATTTCATGGAGTGACTAAAGGCAAAATTCATAATTTAGAGGAGTTATATAATAAGGAAAATAAACAGATTACTCCAAAAAGTCCCAAAGAAGATTCTAGATATACAATTATTTTAGCATACTATGTTATTTAAAATTGCCTTTATGTTGGTCTCCACAAGGTCTGGCAAAAATAAATAAATAAATAAATAATAGTGCCTTTATATTTGACTCTTTTAATAAAGTATGTGTGTGTGTGTATGTTATAATTTGTTGGATATTCTTGCTCTCAATTCTTGATATCTTGCATAATGGCATGAGGCTTGAGTGGAAATTCCTCTAAGCAGCAAGCAGAACATTTCAAAGTGACATTTTAAGACATGTATAAATATATCAAAATTTGTCTCTACAAATGCAAAAGTTTAAAGTAAGAGCAAATAACAAAATTGTTTTATCTTTATTCTTTCCTATATGAACAGAAAGTATTTTATTTGTGGGCCTTTTTATAAATCCTGGGATGCCTCTCCACCCCCAAATCATAGTGTTCTTAATTTCGTGATTCTAGATTGAGTCATTAAATTAATAACACATAGCTATTAATCATTATAACTGATACTGAGTTACATTAAAATAGTGGAAAGTTAGGACACCATTTCAATATGCATGAGTATCCATTAGCACAGTATGGTCATGCTATCTGCAGACAGAGACCATTTCATTTCTTCCTTTTCCACCCATATGATTTTTATTTCCTTTTCATGCCTTATTGCACTGGCTAGATCTTTCATTACTATGTTGAATAAGAGTGGTGAGAAGGCCGGGCGCGGTGGCTCACGCCTATAATCCTAGCAGTCTGCTCGAGGTCAGGAGTTTGAAACCAGCCTGAGCAAGAGCAAGACCTTGTCTCTACTATAAATAGAAAGAAATTAATTGGCCAACTAATATATATAAAGAAAAAATTAGCCGGGCATGGTGGTGCATGCCTGTAGTCCCAGCTACTTGGGAGGCTGAGGCAGTAGGATTGCTTGAGCCCAGGAGTTTGAGGTTGCTGTGAGCTAGGCTGATGCCACAGGACTCTAGCGTGGGCAACAGAGTGAGACCCTGTCTCAAGAAAAAAAAAAAAAAAAGAGTGGTGAGAAAGACATCCTTGTCTTTTCTGATTTTAGGAAGAAAACATTCAGTCCATTCACCCATTAAATATCATGTTAGCTGTAGGTTATTTAATAAGTGCTCATTATCATGTTAAAGATGTAGCCCTCTATCCCTTTGTTTTTATTTTTGTTAGAGTCTTTATCATGAATCAATGTTGAATTTTGTCAGATTCCTTCTCTGCATAAACTGATAACAATCATGTGATTTTTCTTCTTTAGCCTGTTAATATGGTGGATTACATTGATTAATTTTCAAATACTAACCCAGCCTTGCATCCCAAGAATAAACTCCACTTTGTCCTGATGTATAATTCTTTTACATATCACTTAATTCTATTTGTTAATACTTTGTTGAAGATTTTTGTATATGTTAATGAGAGATGTTTGATATCAGGTTAATACTAGCTTCATAAAATTAATTGGAAAGCATTCCAACCTCTTCTACTTTTTTTTTTTTTTGAAAGGGGTTGTATAGAGTTGGTTCTCCTCCTCAAATTAAAGAGAAGGGGAGGTTTTGGCTAATTCTTCTTTAAATATTTGGTAGAATTTTTCAGTGAAAACATCTGGACATGGAGATTTCTTTTTTGGGGAGTGTTTTAATTATCAATTCAGTTTCCTCAATAGTTGTAGGGCTATTCCAATAACTAATTTCATATTGGGTGAGTTGTGGCAGTTTGTGTTTTTTATACAATAGGTCCATTTCATCTAAGTTGCCAAATTAATATGGGTAAATTATTCATATTAGTCCCTTATTATCCTTTTGATGTCTACAGGGTCTATAGCAATAATGCTTATTTCATTCTTCATATAGGTAATTTGTGTTTTTTTTTTTCATTGTCAATCTTGCTAGAAGTTTGTCAATCTTATTGATCTTTTCAAGAACCAGCTAATTGCTTCATTCACTTTCTCTATTGCTTTTCTGTTTTGGTTTTGTTTATTTCTCTCTTGTCTTTATTATTTCCTCCATTCAGCTTGCTTTGGGTTCATTTAACTCTTCTTTTTCTATGTTTTTGAGGTGGCAGCTTAGCATATTGCTTTGAGGTTTTTCTTCTTTTCTAACTTATGCAGTTCATACTATCAAATTTCTACGTAGTACTACTTTCGTCGCATCTCATACATTTTGATATATCATGTTTTCATTTCCATTCAGTTTTCTTAATACTGTTTTTTTACTCATACATTATTAACTAGTTTTTTGTTTGTTTGTTTGTTTATTTGAGACAGGGTGTTGCTCTGTTGTCTGAGTTAGGGTGCAGTGGTGTCATCATAGCTCATTGCAACCTCCAACTGCTGGGCTCAAGCGACCCTCCTGCCTGAGCCTTCCAAGTAGCTGTGACTATAGGCTTGCGCCACCACACCCAGCTAATTTTTGTAATTTTTGTAGAAATCGGGTCTCACTGTGTTGCCCAGACTGGTCTCGAATTCCTGGCCTCAAGCAGTCCTCCCTCTCAGGCCTCCCAAAGTGCTAGGATTATAGGTATGAGCTACTGTGCCTAGCCTATTAACTAGCTGTTTAGTTTCCAAATATTTGGAGATTTGCCTGTTATCTTTCTATTATTGATTTCTTGTTTGATTCTATTGAGGTCAAAGAACACACTTTGTATGATTTCAATTGTTTTAAATCTGTTGAGGTTTGTATTATGGTGATTCTGGCTACATGTTCCATGGAAATTTAAAAAGAATAGGTTTTTTGATGTCTTTGGGTGAATTAGTCTATAAATAATGATTAAATACTATTGGTTTCTTTTACATTTTTCATTTCCTTTTTCACTTAATTATTTTTATTTTTATTATTATTTTTTTATTTCAGCATATTATGGGGGTACAAATGTTTAGGTTATGTGTGTTGCCTTTCCCTCTCCTTCCCTCCTGGAGTCAGAGCTTCAAGCGTGTCCATCCCCCAGATGGTGCTCATCGCACTCATTATGTATGTATATACCCATCCCCTCCTCCTCCCCCTTCCCACCTACCCAATGCCTTGATGTGATACCCAGTCAGTAGATTTGGATCTCTAGTTCCTGAAGTGATCTAGCCCTGTATACGGTTGGTGCTTAGTAAGGGTTTGTTGAACTGCTTGGAACTCCCATGTTATTACCCTTATTCTTGTTACCATATGTGCCTCTCCTGTGGTCTGCTAAAATTTCCAGGAAAAGGACAAGCAGCCGGCAATGGCATCCTGCAGGACTTAATTAGGCAGGTGACAGTGATAATTCTGCATAACAAACAACCCAAAACTCAGAGATTTGCAATACCGATCATTTATTTCATGGTCAAGGATCTAGAGTTTGGCTGTGTTTTAACTCATCTTGTCGGTGCTTGCCTGTGCTCTGTCTACGGGCTATGCTGGATTCTAGATTTTGGGTTAGATTAAAATCTATTCCATATGTCTTAATTTTGGGATCCATGCTGAAAAACCAAAAGCTATCTGGATCATGTTCTTCTCATAGCAAAGGGTGTAAGTTCCAGGACAGCTGGCTGAAACTTGGAATGTCTCTTAAAGGCAACAGTGGCACTTTCACTTATGTTCCATTGTCTAACTCCAGTCATAGTAAAAAGCCCAAAGCTAATGTGTTGGATATGTATGTTCTGCCTATTTCAGTAGGAGGCATTTCAAAATTGCATGTCAAAAGTCATGGATGTATATTACAGTATGGAAGCAATTATTCAATATTACTCCGACTTTTCAAATCTTTAGTACTTTCTACTTTATACAGGGGTAAGGAAAATGAAAATTAACCCTCCACAGAAGAATTAACCCTCCACATGAAAATCCTTATATGGATAGCAAACTATAAAGGATGTTTTCCTTGACATGCGGTTGTCTTAGACATTATATTTTGGGGAATCTGAAGAAATGGCTTTAATAAATTAATAAGAATATTCTTAAGAATATACTTCATACTACATCAAAAGCAATATATTTTTTAATTCAGGCTATGTTTTCTGATTTTTTGGGGATTTTGAACTATAGGTAGGCATTTTATTGCGAGGATTTTTTTGGGGGGGAGTATCCTTTATAAACCTGCATAGCTAAGCTAAATACAAAGACTTAAAAAGAGCTCAATCATATCAATTTGATGGGGGCATATGTATGTATTTATTTGATAAAACATTTGCATTTGTCATTAATTTTTAGAAGTTTTCAAAGGGTTTTGTGAATCATAAATTTATAAATTTTTTGGTCCATCTCAGATAGTTACCACAGAATCCTACCAGATGATATATGTTCAGGATTTTCCAAGTTACAACTTAAATTTATTTGAAGAGAAACAATATTTGTTAAAAATACAACAAAAAGAAACAGAACTCTAGGGACAGAATTTTTAATTTAAATTCAGAACGGGCATGTAGAAACTGATATTCTACATATTCACAGGGTGACAGAGAATCACCCTTACCTGCAGGAATAATGGCAATGGTTGTTCAGAGTCCATTCAGGATACTAATTGGGTTGCAGTTGAAGTAGTACTTTTAATGATATGGACACTTGTTTGCCAAGAATTGATCTGGGACCACCAAGACATTAACACAGACTATTTAGCACAGAAGGAGCCAGTAATGACACTCAATCACTCCTTGTCAGATTGATTTGAATTCAAACCAATAATCCAGAAGAGAGGGACCACCTCATTAATAGTTTTCTTGGGTCAAGATCAAGAAAAATTAAGAACTGTTTTAAAAAATTATTTATGTTTGCAAGCATTCATGTGAATGACATTTGAAACACAATTACCAGAACAAAATAAAAGCAGCTAAATTAGAATTCAATTAGAGCCTTTTCAATATTTGTCAAATAAAAAGGAGCAAATTTCACTAAAGAAAATCAATGAAGGAAACAATTTAGAACATGCTTATTGCTATTTGACTTTTGTCAGTTGCAGGAATGGGAAATAATTAAAATATTGGCAGTAAATAGACATTAAAGTTATTATTTTTCTTCTAATTTTCTCTTCCTCTATGACTTCTGATTCCTTGAAATATGGCAATAAACAATATGTAAGGAGGTTGGCATTGGATGGGATCATTTGCTGTAGTTGAATTATTCTTCTCTACTGATGTAGTTAAGTAACCCAAATGAACTCATTGTGTCTTGATTTACTAATTAGTTAATTCTGCCACTTAAGTCAAAATCTCCATTATCTTTGATATTTTTCCTGTCCTTTAACTTAAAAACCTCTTACCAGACCAAACTGGGAAGGAGGAATTGAGATCCATGACTGGTTTCCAGAGTTTTACTTTTTTATTATTAATTATGTTAGTAGTCTTAAGCTATTATCTGCTTCATCATTCCACCAAACTTACCTGCTTCAAATTCTTACCTTCCAATGCCTACAAAAAATGGTAAGCATGTGACACATGATCCTTGGAAGATATTTCATTTGACCTTGACATTCTCCCCTAATGTTCCTAGACATGGCTTTGAAATTAAATAGACTGTCTCAGAAAGTCAGAATCAATTATAGTAACAATGGCACAGTATGCAATATGTCTGAAATCATGGCCTGCATTATTGTAATTCCCTGTAAAACACTCTTCTTGCATGCAGATACTTTCACTCTGAGTATGTTGCACAAACTTCCATCAGATAAATGTGTCTGAAGCACACTTCTCATTGTGTCATTTTACCATTCCACATGAATGTAATCATTGTCTGCTTATGCTAGGATGTGGAAATGTTTGGGAAGTCCTGATTAATGAATTAACATGATTACTGCTTCACAACTATGTCCCTACAACTCATTGGTGCTAGTCTTGGAGGATCTGGTGGAAAGAATAGCTCTTCCCTGTACAGCAGACCTCTCCTTCTGTTTGGCATGGACATTTTCCAAATGATCCTACCTGCTTCTTTTATCCATAAAATTCTCAAATTTTCTAGTTTGCTGATGGCACCCTATTATTTGATTTTAGTGTGAGAATGGAAAGACTCTAGTATACATTTTCTGTCATTTCAGTGGCGAATAAAGTAAGATAAATAAATTTCCTCATTCTAGTATTTTATGGATTTTTAACATCTTTATATTCAAATAATTTTCAACTTAGAAGTTTCAAAAATAGTACATAGACTTTTGATGCACTCTTTGTCCACCTTCTTCAAATTTTAACAACTTACATAATCATAGTACAATTATTAAAATCAGAAAATTAGCTTCAATTCTAATTAACTAGTTAATTAGTTAAATAATCTACAGATTAGTCCTGCTTTGTAAAGTATAACACTCAACTATTAACATGTTGACTATATTTATCCAAAGTTTTGTTTTTACTTAATTTAAAACAAAGATATTTTGCACTTAAAATAGTGATTAATTTTAATTTTGATAAGTAAAATAACAAAATACACTAAAATAATTTTTCATTCTATTTCCATTTTCTTTTTTTTTTTTTTTTTTTTCTTTTTGGGACAGAGTCTTGCTCTGTTGCCTGGGCTAGAGTACTGTGATGTCAGCCTACTTCACAGCAACCTCAAACTCCTGGGCTCAAGTGCTCCCCCTGCCTCAACCTCTGGGTGGTTGGGACTACAGGCATATACTGCCATGCCCAGCTAATTTTTTTTTTTATTTTTAGTAGAGACCGGGGTCCTGCTCTTGTTCAGGCTGGTCTTGAACTGCTGACCTCAAGTGATCCTCTTGCCTTGGCCTCCCAGAGTGCTAGATTACATGTGTGAGCCACCATGCCCAGCCTATTTCCATCTAAAAAATTTTTTCTAGCATAATATTTTTACTTGTCTAATTATTGTTTATCCTAGTGGACTATATTTATTGCAAAGAGCAATCCCTACCCTTATATCATCAGACCTTAGCAGGTTTTTGTTCTTTGCAACCTAAAGTTGAATATAGTAGAATCATATAGAAATCCTTGCACAGGAACCAAAGTGTAATGTGTCTCATTCAGAGTGGAACTAAAGTGTGTTCTGTCTGTCTCTGTCTCTCTTTCAATCTCAGTAGTCACAACCTATTCAATATTAACTTACTGAATATTCAATAAGTTAATGACTTATTCAATACTCAGTGTTCTCTCTTATTCAGAACTTTCTTTTCCCTTACAAATGGCCACATAATGATGACCATTGGCCAAAGCAAATTACATGTCCAACCCCAGATTTAAGGGTTGGGGAAGTAGATTTTTACCTTATGTTAGAAGACATTGCACCATCACATTGAATAAAGACATGTATACAGAGATGGAAGAATCTGTGGCCTCTTAAAAAATCTGTCACACTCATCTAGGGAAGTGGGGTGTTATAATGTAGAACATAGCTATGTAGAACAAAAGGGGATATGGACAAGCATTTCCCCAGCCAGGCTTGTGAATCAATGAGCAGCTCTAGAATATGGCTGACACATTGAGGCCAACAGGGTTTTATACTGTATTCATATTGATGCAGTTTATTTTATTAATAATTATAATGATCTCAACAAGAGAGTCATGAAACAGGTTGAGGAAATGTATATAAATAAAAAGCACACACCCTATCTATAATCAATCCTTTGATTTTAATCTAATTAAGACTAGATAACAATGAGTGAATACCATTGTCCCTGATGGATGTTCTGTATTACAGACAAATTATTAATAAAAAGATGAACTTCCTAGTGTGAAGGAACCCACATTGCAAAAAAGAAAAAAAAAAACAGTGTCACTAATTAACACTAATGAAGTCAGTGCTGGAAAAATGGGAATTTACTCTAGCTTTCCTTCTTAGTGGCCCTAGTAGGCTGAAATTGTACATTTTTTGGTTTTGCTTGAAAATTGCATAGATACTGCCCACTTTGTGTTTTTATAATGGGTAGAAAGAATCAGTAAATTCCTAGTAGCTGATGTTTTGCTGTGTGAAGGTGGACAATCCATTTAAATGTAGTTATGTGAACTTCTATCTTCTGGAATATTCCTAAGACACAAATTTTAGAATTGGAAACATCCATGAAACAGAGTTCTCTATGAGGTCAGCAGGATGCCATACTTCTTTCCATGCACTAAAAGATGTACCTTGATTCTGAAAGGCTTGATACTCTTTCAGAAAGTGAGCATTCCGTCTTCACTCTGCTTAGATTCCTTCTCAGGGAGAAAAGGGATCCTACTAGTGAGCAGAAAATCAATTGCTGAATTTCTGGAGCTGCCTTAAGTTTTATTTACCAGTAGGACACCATTATCTCTTTTGGAACCTTGCTGGTCTAACCATTAGTTCCCTTTTCAGGCCCTTGCTGTTTCTGAGTTAGGACTTTTATGCAGTATACAGAAATGTCCTTATTTTTAAAAATAGAATTGCATATAGTAATGTGTTTTCCTCAGAGATACTTTTTGCCAGAGAAAACCTACAAGGAAGTAGACCATAATTGACCTCTGCCTGACCCATTATATGGCTGTATTTAGATTCTAGTCTCCATAAAATTATTACAATGACTTTGTATGTTGAAAATAGCTATTTAACTTCCTTCGAGTGAAATACTTTAGTTATTCTTTTGTTCTGGTTCAGTTATATGAGCCGTGAAAAGCATGTGTCCTAAAGGGTTTGAGTTCTGAGTTAAGAAAGGACGATACTCTTTTGCTTTCAAAGGGGGCCCTTTACCATGAAAAAATTCCTGTAATGAAGTTGCTGTTTTTAAAGTATCATTTATAAATTCCCAAATCAATGTGAAAATAACTTGAGAACTTTTTAATAATCCCAGTATATTAATATCATAGAAAACTGTTTTAATCGAGAGAAAATTGAACTAGAAATAACTATCGAGTGAGTACTACTTTTAGTTTGAGATAATAGTTGAAAACAGTACAGTTATCCAAAATTAATAATACAGTACCAAGCGATTTTCAAGACATTTTTCCCTGTATATCTTTTTTTCATTGTTAATAATTTTTGTTATATAATAATAATTTATAATTTATTGAGCACTTTTTTTTTATTAGAGCATATTACAGGGGTATAATTGACAAATATTTAGGTTACTTTGCCCCAACTGAGTCAGAGCTTCAAGCGTGTCCATCCCCCAGATGGTGCGCACCACACCCATTAGGTGTGAATATACCCATCCCCTCCTCTCCGTCCCACCTGCCGGACACCTGATGAATGTTACTACTATATGTGCACATAAGTGTTGATCAGTTAATACCAATTTGATGGTGAGTACATGTGGTGCTTTGCCCGGTATATCTTTTTAATTTAAAAACTAACTTTGAAATTTTTGACCCTTCAAAATAAAAGCATATTTTGAAAAATAAAAAGAGCAATGTGGTTAAACACTGAAGAATTGTGAAATGTTAAAAGCCTCCCTAGTGAGTGTGTATTTCATTTTATTACATCTGTGAGAAAAACTGACCAATAAACAAAAACTATAAACTTTTGATAGACATTTTTGTAATTTATTTTTAATAAGTCATGCTGCATATTCTGTCTCTTAAATCAGGGTGTATCAGACAACACTTAGACTATTCTGTTTAGAAACTGTTAAAACCATTGTTGGGGGGGGGAAAGACTAGTATGTGCTGTATTAATCATCTAGAAATAAAAACCAGCTTCAGTTCTGATATTTCCTAAGACTTAACCATATATAGACAGTATAGTCTTGTGACTAAGGAACAGCATACATCCTGATTTCAGGTAGCAGTTTCTTTCTGTGAGATGAAACTTAGAGGGAGTGCTTTTTTAGGGTTAACAATGCACTTGACAATTTATTGCAGTGAACATATTAATCATCATTTAGCAACATACAAGTAGTGGTATACATAATATGTTCTGAGAGAAACCAGTTATACTTTCATGGTATAGCCATTTGCTCAAGAAAGAATGCTGAATCTCATTTAAAGTGGCCTTAGAACATTTAAATTAGTGGTGTGCTGAAGCCAACTTGTTCCAGCTCAGAAAAGCCTGGTAAATGATACAAATCATTGCCCCCCTCACCCCATAAAAGAGCTGTTAAACATTCAGCAACATAACACTGAATTTTAGACTTTAAACATTTTTGAAACAATTAGGTTCTACATGATCTTATTATTTTTTTCTTTTTTCTTTTATTTCATCATATTATGGAGGTACAAATATTGTTAGGGTTACAAATATTGCCCCTGCCCCCCCTTCCCTCCCCCCATGTGTCCAATCCCCCAGTGGTGTGCATCACGCACATTATGGAAGCATGCACCCCTTTCCTCCTCCCCCCTCCCGCCTGCCCACCACCCGATAAAAAGTTGTTTTTATTTTATTTTTTTGGATATTTTGGTTACATTATATATCTTTGCCTCTCCCTAAGAAGGGTTAGAGTTATGCCCTTCCCCTCCAAAATGCTCGCCACATCCCTAAGATTGGGTTCCCTTATTTTGAATGAATATCTTTTCATTGTTCTTACTGTGGACTCTCAGATTAAGTTATCAGAATAAACTTAGCATTTTAAAAAATCATTTATCTTAAAAAACATAATCCATCTGTCCTTGTGCGTATTTGCTGTTACGTCAAATTGTACCTCCTATTAGAGTTCCCATTAATGTACCTGCATTTTGATTATTCCAGTGTGGAAACCCTTTTACTCCCCCAGAGATAGATGCTTTCTCTTGCCTACAAAACCATAATTTCCAGTTGATTAGTTTTTATTGTAAAGCTGCCTTTTACACTTTTATATGGAGACAATTATATGCACCTCATGTTTTTTTAAAAAAGAATGTTTAATTGTTTTCCAAAAAGAAGCAAAATAATTTATTTCCTCACAAGAGGGACATGAATTTCTGTATTTATCCATGAAGTTTATACAGTTTATATATGTATTGTAATTGTCCTAGAAATACTTTCACAATAAGATATCTTTGTAATTATGCATCTAGAATAATTTGGTATATAAAGCACTGATATTAAAGAGTGAACAATGGTTGTAGGTCACAGAGCTTTGCTTTAGCATTATTTGTTTTACTGCAGGATTCACCACAAGGCAGGTGTCTTGTCTCATGAAGTTTATTATAGCAATTATTAGCAAGAGCCCTTATCCCATATTTTAACTTAAAATCTGCAAACTTAAAATAGTTTTATTGAAAGAACTTCCTCCTTTGAACTCTAATAACACAATTTCGTTATAGGAGATATCACTCTATATAATTGTTGACTTGCTCATCTGTCAACTTCTCAAAGACAGAAACCATATTATGCATTGTATATTATATATTGCTATAAGAGATTGGATGTCTGGCATAGAAAAGTCACTCAATACCAATTTTGAAGAATAAATGAATAAATATTAAAAGCATAGATTGGCGGTATAAATAAGAAATCCAGTCATTAATAAAAGAGTATACTTGAATAGTGTACTCAATACTTGAGTACTTGAATAGTGAGGGAAGACTCACTCCATTGCTTTGGTAGGACTTTCAAAAACATTGACTTTATAAATGGAAAGGGCAGGAAAGTGGGTTGGATAGGGGAAACTGCGTGAGCAATAGTGCTGAGATACAACTTCGAATGCATTTGAAGTTCTGTAAGGGATCAGGTTGGTTGAAGCCAAGATTCTCAGAAGTTAATTCTGGAGAATTGGAGTAACACCAGGTCATGGGAGAAATTGAAAGTTTATCCTGTTGGTCATGGGGAACCACTGAGATTTTGCCTGAAGAACTGATTTAGAAAAATTCCTCTGAAATAGATTGTGACAGGGGTGAAATTAGAGATGGAGAAAGGTGAGAAAGCCTGGACTATTAGACAGTGCCATGAAATTCACTGCTATTTAAATGTACCCACGGTCTCCATGTCCAAATGTAAAACATAATCCTAAGGCAAAATTATTCCCAAATACTAAATTTGTTTTAGACCTTCTTCCCATAAAAAAATACTTCTAAATTCTATGTCCATACTGGGGTTGGGTATAGTAAAGATTCTCAATTTCATCACTAGTCAATACAAATCTATTGATTGGAACAGTCAAAAATGTGAAGAATTAGATTCAAAATAATTTTCAATATACACATACTAATATTTACTGAGACTTTTTGACAAACATAATACAGAATCAGAGTCACAACAGTAAATGCAAAAGAGAGGGAAAATATGCAATGGGTATTCAGGTATAATAGCTAACATTTGCCCACTAGTACTGAATAGTAGATGTAGAACTTGTCATTTACAGGTGTCTTATCTAGGGCTGCTACAAAAAAATACCGTAGACTGGGTGACTTAAACAATGAAGATTTATTTCTCATAGTTCTGGAGGCTGGGAAGTTCAAGATCAAGTTGTTGACAGTTACTGGGGAGGGTCAGCTTCTTGGCTTATAGACAGCTGCCTTCTCTCTGTCCTCACAGGGCAGAGAAAGAGGGCTCTAGTATCTCTTCCTATTTTTAAAGGGTACTAATGCCATCATGAGGGCCTGCCCTCATGACCTCATTTAAACCTATTTCATCCCCCAAAGACTCCACCTCCAAATACTACCACACTGGGAGTTAGTGCTTCAATATGAATTTTTTTTTTTTTTTTTGCTGTCAATAAGAAATTTACTTGTTTTAAAAAAATCCAAATGCTGGCATTGTCCAGAAAAATTTAACAGGTTTATTTATAATTGTTATAAAGTTGAACTGCTGAAACTTGTTCACTGAAACATTTGACTTGCATTAATGCTTCACATCCTGCATTTATATTAAAAAGTCACACACAAATGAAAATGGAAAAACTACCAATACCTGATTTCTGTCCCCTATTTTTCCACTTGAAATCATATACTTAGGTACCTTTTGACCCCATGGGGAAAAAAAAAATCTAACGTTCAGAACTACCAATAACAGGAAGAAGAGAATCTTTTTTTTTGAGAATGAAATGTTTTCCCATCATAGTGGATTCTTAAGCACGTTCTCCACGTATGCGGCGTGCTAGCTGGATGTCTTTTGGCATAATTGTTACACGTTTGGCATGGATAGCACACAGATTGGTGTCTTCAAAAAGGCCAACCAGATAGGCCTCACTTGCCTCCTGCAAAGCACCAATAGCTGCGCTCTGGAAGCGCAGATCTGTTTTGAAGTCCTGAGCAATTTCTCGCACCAGACGCTGGAAAGGAAGTTTGCGAATCAGAAGTTCAGTGGACTTCTGATAACGTCTAATTTCACGGAGTGCCACTGTACCAGGCCTGTAGCGATGAGGTTTCTTCACCCCTCCAGTAGAGGGCGCACTCTTGCGAGCGGCTTTTGTAGCCAGTTGCTTCCTGGGTGCTTTACCACCGGTCGATTTGCGGGCAGTCTGCTTTGTACGAGCCATGGTATATAAAGACCTCCTTACTTACCCCCCTTCTCCTTCGGCTGGAGCTTGGCGAGCAAGAGGCGGCGCTGGCGCTTGAGAGCGACGGCTGCACGGCGGCGGCTGCGAACACCTTCAATATGAATTTTGAGGGAACATATTCAGTACATAACAACAGATATTATGTTATTTAATATTTAAAACAATCCAATGAGAGGTACTATTCTTCCCATTTTATAGATAAGGAAACCAAGATAGAGATGGGTAAAATACTTACCCAAGATCAATGTCTATGGGGCTGAGGGGTTGAGAAATGGGCAGGATTTAAATCCAGATTCCTAGGAACAATGCTTTTAACCCATTCTCTGAATCAAAGTAGGGTATTGACAGTTTAATGAGGATGACGTGGCAGATACAAGTAAGTATGAGTGTGTGAATGTGTTTGTTTATCTGAGAGAATGAAAGAGTGAGAGGAAGGAAAAGAGAGAGCATAAGGAATAATAACAGGTACAATAGTAATTTACTACTCTCACTCTGAGGTATGGGTATTCTATTCTAGAGGTGTAACTAAAAGGAATAATTTTAATCTGATTCTTTTAAGCATGCCCACCCAGTGGTCATTTTGTAGACTCCCACTGCTCTTGTAGCAGTATATCTGGACAGTAAAAAATGTCTTGTTAAATATATATTGGTCGCTATGGGCAAAGTGCTACCAGTAATGCATTCTTTTTCTTCCAGGAATCTCCCCGTTATAGTGAAGAAACATTTCACAATGTGGACTAATAAAGAAACCTTGTTTTAAACAACAATAACTTATGCATATGCATGCATACAAACACACACACATCTACAGAATAAAAGAAGGAATAATCTTATTTTATAAAACAATTATGTTCCAGTGTTCTATCTATTGAACATAAGAAAATATTTAATTGACTACAATAAAAGAGGAAAGAAATTAAAAATGAACACAAAAAAATAGTCAGGGGAAGAAAGCTATATTGAGGAAATTCTCTTGACAGTCAATATTATTTTTAGCTTTCCTAATTCTCCTTCCTTGATAATATCAGCAGTTTTACTATCATAATCTTAATGAGTTTGGAAATGCAAAGTGGATAGAAAGTGTGAAAGTAGAAAGGGAAATTCTCAATTTTTTGCTTTTTCTTGAAGCCTTGACAAAGTCCATTTTAACATAATGGAAAGATATGTTATCAATTAGGAACATTTTGCTAATGTTGGAGCAAAAATATTTTAATAATTTACAATATAATACATTCTGAGAAGGCAGCAGTGTGCTGACATGGCTTAAAATAGTGTGATAGGTTTTAAAAAGATTCCAAAAGAAGAAGGTACACATGTACACACACACATGCAATCCCAACTATCTGCAAAGGGCCAGAGAGTTAATATTTTAGGCCTTCACAAATCACATGGTATCTATTGCAGATACTCATCTCTACTGATGTTGTGTGAAAGCAGTCATATACAATATGTAATTAAATTAGCATAGCTGTGTTCCATTGAAATTGTATTTCCAAAATAAGCAAAGAGCTATGTCTTGCCCACAGGCCGTAGTTTGCTGACCCTGGATCTAAAATATATTCATATATTACATATAGAGGGATAGCTTCTACTAGCAAGCAGTAGTAATGGGTTGATGCATAATTTTAAGCCCTTAAATAGCTAAATTCATATCAAATCATGCAACCTTTTTAAGAAATTGAACATTTATATATTTTATACTTCATCTGATACAGCTCTTCCTATTGATATTTAATTCATGTGAATGTTGTTAAAATGAAGTGGCATCTTCATATTCAAAACTGCTTCAAATATATTCATGCTATTCTATGCCTTAAATAGAATCTGTGAACAATTCTCATAAAATACCAGGTCCTGAATTATGTCAAATAAACTTGGAAAATAATTGCAGAATATGACTTACCATTTCCTATACATGATTTAGCTTACCTAAGTAGGTGTCAGTATTTGTGTATGATAGCAGGTTAGGTGGTGGTGGGTTGGTACTTACCTTCAGGAGTCACAATGACACTAGGAATTGGGGTCAGAAACAGTCAAATTCAAAGGAAGCAAGTGCAAAAAGATAGGAGAAATTTATTTAGATATAAGATAGAAAATCATTGAGTCTTCCTATGACTAATAGGGAAAAAAAGAATTATAGTGGATTTTTAAAAAGCATTTTAATCAGTAATTTTACAGATTTCTAGGATGTTGAATTGTTTATGAATTAATCTCTATGGAGTCATTTGTTATTATTTAGGAATTTGAATTTGTTCTCTCTCTCTCTATATATATATATACACATATATATACACACACTCACTCATATATATGTTCTATGCGGCTCTATATGTTTTGTTCCATTAGAAACACTGGAACACATTGCTGTTAAAAATTATTTATGAAACAGAGTCCCACATTAAAAACAGTTCCCATTTTTGTTTGTCATTACTCAGAACAAAAGAGTATTCAGTGCTTAAACAAAATAGAAAAGTCATTTAAAAATAGACAAGAAAACAAACTTAATAAATATGATTTTCCCATTAGTCCTATAATTTATTTTAATAAGAAAGGAGTACAAGTTTCGATGTAGCGTTGTTCTGAGTCCTTTACGCATATCAGGATCTTGATCAATATTTGTCATGGAAAAAGTTGTTTAGTTAGTCAAAGTCAAAATAATAAAATAAGAAATATCAAGTGAATAAACATAACCTAGAAGTTTTGAAATCAAGATAATAAATTGATCTCATCATATGTCTAAAGTCTATTATTTCTAAAGTGGGTAAAGCTATTGTTATAAATAAAGCAGCATTATATATACTTTTCTAAATATTATATTGTTTGCAGTATATGCATATAATGTGCTTTACTTAAAAATGAGCCTGACATATCTAGTTCTTTCTCTGTCAGTTTTAGATTAATTTTTAGAGCTGACTCTCACTTAGGTCTAGGCAGAAAATTATTGGTGGAAAATGTGCTCATTTCACTACATTACACATATGGGTAATATATTGCAGCAGGTCATTTGGAAAATGTCTTTTTGGGATGGCAGTCTCTTGAAGCTATTGCCAGGGAGTATATTTATATTTTATTTAATTTATTAGAAGATAATTGGGGGAGGAGTTTTGTGACTTAAAAGTTCCAGAAATTCTATCTAGCAATACAAAAATATTATTAATATTTTTCCTCATGAATGGTCTTTGTTACCATTTAGTTTTAAAATGCTTTAGGGTAGGGACCACCTTTTTCAGCTCACTGTGGACATGGATTTTTGTTTGTTTCATTCTTACTTGTATCACAAGTGCCTAGAATAGTGTCAGGCCCAGGGTAGATGTTCAGTAAATGCTTTTGAATGGCAGGACTAAGCTTTAGATTGTCAGCAGAAACTTAAGTCAATGCCATGATGGGTGCTCAAAAAGTGCCTATTAAATTAAGAGGAAGGAGCAGTTATAAATAAAAAACTACCATGCCACTCCCAAAATGACTCTTAGAATTTGTCTTTGAAAAACCATGAAAAGTGTCCTGAGAGTTAATACAGATTGTCTTTCTTTCTCACATAATGGGAAGTTGAGTGCAATCTAAATGCTGTGAGAATGTTCTATCCTTAATGTTGTCTTTCTGACATTACTTTAAAGGGAGGAAATAAAAGATACTTTTACTTCACATACCCATATGTGAAGAAAAATATACTTTTGGTTTACATGTATTTATGACTTTATAATCATACTCTAGGAAGTCAGTAACCAGGAAAACATTTCCAAAAAGCATAAATACTTGGATTTTTTTGTTATTATATTTGTAGTATACTTTCAACTTTAGTAAGCAGTTAAGATGAGAACAACTATTACCAATTACTATAGCCACAACATTACACAGGGAGAAATAATAAGATTGTTGACCTTAAAATGAGTGTAAGATCATGCTCAGTAGCAGATCACAGTCCAATAGCTTTCAACTCTGGCTACACGTTAGCATCACCTGGGGGAGATTTTAGAAAATTTTATTACTAGATTCAGACCCTGCCTGCAGAGATTCCCCAGTGGTGTCTGCACATCTGTACTTTTTAAAAAGCAACCCAAATGATTCTATTGTGCAATTATGGTAGAGAAGTCTAGTAGTCTTCAAATTGTTTTCCTCAGATAATCCTAAAGGAATTCTGGAAAACTATGTGCTCTTTCCCATATATATATATATTTTTTTTTTGAGACAGAGTCTCGCTTTGTTGCCCAGGCTAGAGTGAGTGCCGTGGTGTCAGCCTAGCTCACAGAAACGTCAAACTCCTGGGCTCAAGCAATCCTGCTGCCTCAGTCTCCCGAGTAGCTGGGAATACAGGCATGCGCCACCATGCCCAGCTAATTTTTTCTGTATATATTAGTTGGCCAATTAATTTCTTTCTATTTATAGTAGAGACGGGGTCTCACTCTTGCTCAGGCTGGTTTCGAACTCCTGATCTTGAGCGATCCTCCCGCCTCGGCCTCCCAGAGTGCTAGGATTACAGGCGTGAGCCACTGTGCCTGGCCTCTTTCCCATATTTTAAATATAAAACATTTCATCGTATATTTAAATAATTACAAAATATATACTCTCCTTTGCATCATACATGTGTTCTGAAAACACTTTTGTTGAAACTTTGAACCTGGATATTTAATTCATTTGACTTATGGGATATGTCCCAAGATAAGATAAAGGCAGAGCCTTGCCCTGAGTTTGTTCCTCAGATGAAATAAGTCTGTGTCTCTTTCAATATTTTCTTTAAGATGCCCTGTATGAATTCTCTCAAATGACCAATGCATTATTAAATGGCTCTTTTGTTTGATGCCCTGCAAGTTTTTACTCTCTGGAGCAGCATGGTTTGATAAGATTTGCCATAGTGAGGTCTGTTTTTCTTCTTGAAAGTAAGAAAAGGGTGATTAGGAATGAGGAGAGGCTGATCATAGGCATATTATCAGATCAATTTTAGATATATCTGAGAGCTGAAGATCTGGAAATAGATTCCCTTAAATACATCCATGTCTGTGTACTCCCTGGAAACTCCTCAAATTGTAGTTTGCATACCCCAGTTGGAAGGTAGCTTGATTAAACTTGGAGCTGATAGTTTGGGAAGATAGAGAGACTATGGGACAGGCATGAAAATTGGTCAATCCCAGACTGACTCTCAGAGTTATCTGACAAATTGATTTGTTGGTTGGGAAAAAGATGAGTATTTTTAAATTAAGGCCATGTGTGTACCACATATCAGAGCAAAATAGAGGTTCAAAGCTAAACTGACAGGCGACAATTTAAGTACACATTCATACCAGCAAAAGGGCAAGAGTGGTAGAGAAACCAGAATGGTAGTGAAGAATCAACAAGAAAAAAATCAGAAGGGCAAGGGGAGATGGGCGAATGAAGTAGATAAATTGTTCAAAAATCAGCAATATCATGGAGAAGAAAAAGAATATGATAAAGATGACTGGACCATTAATGAGAGATACCATCACCAAAGAGGTGACAATATGTGAGGCATCTCCCACTTAAAAAACTGTTCATGTTTGCCCTTTAAAGAAAAAACAACTTCTTATGCATAGTAGACGGACACCTGTAGGCAGTAGCAGACATCTGGTATTTCCATCTTTTTGGTGTAGAAGTGGAAGGCTGGAAAGAATGGGTAGATCCTGACATCTTGAAGTACAATGAGTGCACAGAAAATGCACTTCTGTTCACTGAAAAGCCATATAGCATCCAACTATAGATGGGTTTGGCTGGAAATATATGACCACAGCTAATGACATTTTTCACAGATCTTTTTTCGCTGAAATAATTTTTAATAAAATCTTTTACAGAGACTTCTTTTTCAATAAATTTCCTTGGTTCTTGTTTTAACCCAAACAGAGTTTCAACAGCTATCTCTCGAATAACTGAAAGCATGTCTTTAAGCTTTAAGTGTTACTTGAAATCTTAAAAAAGGAAGATTTTTTCCAACTCAGTGAGATTATAATATATACTTCAATGACTTTTTCTAAAAGAAAAAGAATTGGAGTGTTAATTGGTAATTATATGAAAGCATTGAAGCAAAGGAACTTTTATCTTAAAAGCCTTCACTCTTTAGCATCAAAATAAATGTATAAATTCTATGGTATTTAGGGGAGTGTATTTTAAATTGGCCCTATCCCAGAAATCTAGATGAGTTAATGCAAAAAAATCCAAATATTAATTTAATTAAGTAGTTATCAAAAATGTTATCATAACTATATATAATGTAAGTTCACACTTGAAGCCTTTACATTTTTATATTGCATTGCATCTGTCTTTTTAATTAAGAAAAAAAAAACTTCGATTGCATTGCCATGGGGTTTTTCATTTAATTTCCTATTTAAAAGTAATTTTATTTCTCCTTTTAATTTAATTAAAAATGTGAAAATTATGGCAGGAAAAAAGTCAAAGAAAATCCTGAGTCATCACTCTTTCCTTCTTTATTTATTCATATCACTGATGAAAGTATGTCTAGAAGAAACCACTGATACTACTAAGTGGATGATCATGAGCCTTTCCAAAATTATAGATTAGACAGAAAATAAAATATATTCATTTCTTTCAAAAGCAATTGAATACTGTGAAAATTGGGGTTTACTTACTTTGAGGGAATTAATAGAAAACAACCAAAATATATCTTACCTTTATGGCAAAATTTTTAAAAATTGACAATAAAATTTCTAATGTTTAGAAGCCTAAACATTTAGTCTGCCCAAAAAGAGAAGGAATTATTTCCTTCATAAGCCTGGAGTCAGGACACTTTCCAACATCTTCTACTTTAAGTTGAATTTCATTAAAATATTTTGTTGCACATTTTTGAAGTGGCATGACATCTTGCTTTTTGGAAATCTCAGCTTTAGGGATTGAAAGAGGTAAACAATATTTGAATTATAATCATTGTGCAAGCCAGGGCAAGTTTTCTGGGGTGGGACTGCAGAGAGATGAGGGTGGGGAGTAGTGGTCATGGCTAACTGCTAGAAAACTTACAATGCTGCCATTCATTTGGGGTAACATGTGATTGGATATGGGCTGAGACTTTGGTTGAATGAAAGTAGTTTACTTGGAAGTATTCCAACAGGAATTTACCAGTCATAGGCTTTTTGCCTATAACATTTTAATGATTAATAACTGAGTACCAAAATAGAAAAAAAAGAAATGCATAATTTATTTATTTGTAAAAAACATTTATTGAACATCTACTAAGTGCTACAATCTGTGCTAGATGCAGATGATACAGTAACAACAGCAGCCAAAAACATGACACTTATTGTTAGCAGATTGCAAAGCAGGCTAATCTCTTAAAGAGGCCTCAATTCCTCCAAGGCTTTAATTCCACCCACTTTTTATTGACTCATTTTGGTTAACAAAATGAATGAAAGAGTGTTTATATGCATATTTTTATCACTACACAGAATCAAATATATTTCTAATAATACTTGAAATTTCACTAAAAAGTATTTTATGGAAGAATCCTGAACCCAAGCCACCCGATAAAATAAAATTTTATTATGCAATTTATACCAGCTTTTATTTGCCTCTATTCTGAAAAGTTCAGTCATATACCATGAATATTTTGTTGTAGTAAGTTAGGTAATTAACTCGCTACCATTCGAATAATTAACTCAGCCTCTTGAAGTATGGATCACTGCCAAATTGATACAAGGGGAGTTGTGTACAATGGGAGTTGCACTACTTGAACAGTCAAGTTACTCACACACAGTATTCAAATGGGTCCTTGGACCATGTCAGGTAACATTGAATAAATAATAGTTGCTGATTATATGAAAGTAAAATTATATTATAAAAATCCATATTTTAAATATTTTATTTTTATTAGGACATGTAGATATAATAATTAGTCTTTCCCTGATCTGTATGGTCTAGATCAGGGGTCAGAAAAAAAATTTTTTTTTCCAAGACAGAGTCTTGCTGTGTTGCCCAGGCTAGAGTGAGTGCCGTGGCATCAGCCTAGCTCACAGCAACCTCAAACTCCTGGGCTCAAGCAATCCTCCTGCCTCAGCCTCCCGAGTAGCTGGGACTACAGGCATGCGCCACCATGCCTGGCTAATTTTTTCTATATATATCAGTTGGCCAGTTAATTTCTATTTATAGTAGAGACGGGGTCTCGCTCTTGCTCAGGCTGGTTTCGAACTCCTGACCTCGAGCAATCTGCCCGCCTCGGCCTCTCAGAGTGCTAGGATTACAGGCGTGAACCACTGCACCCGGCCAGGGGTCAGAAAATTTTTTGACTGCACAGGTAGATTCACTGATCTTTGGTAAAAAAAAAAAAAAAAAGAAAGAAAGAAAGAAAAAAATAATAAAAAAGTAAATAAATTTAAAAGAATAAAAAAATTTAAAAAAAGAAAACTTTTTATGTATGGGGATAGATAGTAAAACGTTTTCAGTTTTGTGGACCATCTGATCTTTGTCACAACTACTCACGTTCAGGCCATTGTAGCACAAGAGCAGCCAGGCATACTAGTACGTGAATGAGCATGGCTGTGTTCCAAAAAAACATGATGGGATAGATTTGGCCTATGGGCCATAGTTTGCTGAATATTGTCTAGACAACATAAAGATTCAAAGGAGGAAGGTAGGGTATCAATTTGGGGCAATGAAAAAGTATTTCACCAAAGGGGGCATTTGGGGTCATTCTTAAAGGCTGGGAGAGTTGTTGTATGCTTAAATTGTGGAGTTATTTTTAAGGGAATGTGCATAGTTTAAGAAGCAGAATTTTTATGAACATAAAGCATTTTGTAATGGCAGAAATGTAGGCTCTGTATAGAGGAGCAACTCTAGGTGAGGCAGAGATATAGATTTGCTCATTTTTTTAGTTTTCAGTGCTAGAATGAGGAATTTGTGCCTAATTTGATAGGTAATGATAGACCATTCAAAAGTTCATATCACAGAGGGATTTGGTAGAAACCACTTTGCAAGATAGTCATACTAGGGATGGTATGCAAATAAATTAGAAAAATGAGGGAATGTGAACAAAGGAACAGATTAGAAGAGTATGGTAATAGCTTAGAGAGGAGATAACGAGGGCTCCAGCTTAGTTTGGCAAGAGAATTTGGAAATAAGGGGCTATTGAAGTGAATTTTTAAAATTAATTTAAAATTGACAAAAATTGTATATAATTATTGTGTACAACATGATGTTTTGAAATATACATACATTGTGGAATATTTAAATCTAGCTAATTTATATAAGCATTATCTCGTATATTAAATACTTATCATTTTGTGATGAGAATACATAAAGTGTACTCTCTCAGCAATTTTCAAGACTATAATACTTTGCTATTAACTATAATCATCATGTTGCACAATGTATCTCTTGAACTTCTTCCTCCTATCTAATTGAAATTTTGTATCCTTTGACCAACATATTCCTGCCCTCTCCCCTGAGTTCCCGGTAGCCACTCTTTTTACTCTCTGCTTGTAAGAGTTCACGTTTTTTTACATTCTACATGTAACATCATGCAGTATTTGTCTTTCTTTGCCTAAAACATTTTAATGATTAACAACTGAGAGCCTAAATTATTCCCAAGTCCTAGTCCCATCATATGCACCAGTATCTTTAACTGGGTCTGCCTAGTTCCTGTTTCTAGAAAACTATTCAGTAAAACAACTGACTTCTATGAATCCTGTTTTCTTGCTAAGTCATTACCTGGAAATTAGAACTCTGCCTGGATTCCTAGGTCCCAGTACTTCAAGCCTTACTGTCTTGTAATATTTGCTTCAATGGATTTTTAAGTAGCAGAATCAGCTTCCCTGACATCTGTTTATATCTCCTTACCTGGAGCCTACTGCAGCTTGGATTTTTACTTCAATCATCGCTAGAGATGTTCACATTTGCTGGGTCCCATTGTATTGACACATCATATTGATCTATAACAGTCAGACCTGTGGTTGGGTAATTCCCCCCATAGCTATTGTGTCCCACTATATCAAATAATTATAATGTCTTATTTCTATTTACTACAGCCTCCTATAAGCAACTACCCATACCACAGACCTGAATACTGAGTTATACCATACTTTAGCTCTTTTTTTAATACTGTGAAGTAAAAATTATGGACATTTGAACTACTTCCACTTGTATGTTTACTAATACCAGTGTGTGACTTGTGTGTTAAGATTACCATATACAATTAGAAATCATATCTAGAATCGTTTACAGTTGGTTCAGCCTGCTTATTGACCCATCAAAACAGCCGTCAGATGTAAATAAATGCTTGCCTACCAGTTAGAAATATCAGCCCTGCCTGTGACACAGAAATAAATCTTCACAAAAATATTAGATGTAAGAGTTAAAACTATGAAATGTCTAGAAGAAAAGATAAGAGATAATTTCTGTGACATTGAAGTGGGCCAAGATTTCTTAAATATGATACAAAAAGCATGAACAGTATAATAAACTTTATCAAAATGAAACACTTTTTTCCTTCAAGAGATATCATTAAGAAAAATCAAGCCATAGACTTGGCAAAAGTATTTGCAAAATATAGATCAGATAAAGGGCTTTTATCCAGAACATAGAAAATGTATATACAGCCCAATAATAGTAAGAAACCCACATTTAAAAATAAGCAAAATATTTGAATAGACACTTCATCAAAGAAGATATACAAATGGCCAAAAAGCACATGAAAAGTTGTTCAACATCATTAGTCATTAGGGAAATGCAAATTAAAACCACTTTGAAATACCACGTTGCACCCACTAGAATGGCTAAAATCCAAAAGACAATACTAAATATTGGCAAAGAGGTAGAGAAACTAAAATTGTCACATATTCTTGGTGTGAATGTAAATTGATATAGCCACTTTGGAAAATAATTTTGCAGTATTTTAAAAAGAGTAAACATACTATAGAGATACTATATATACACTATATACATATATAACGATATATAAATATACTATGTGTGTGTATATACACATATATACATATATATAAAACCCAGCAACTCTATACCTAGATATCTACCCAAGAGAAATGAAAACATATGTCCATATAAATACTTATAATTTAATGTTCCAACTATCAGTATTCAGAGTAGCCCCAAACTGGAAACTCTCCAAACATCCAACTAGTGAATGTATAAACAAAATATGATATATGTATATAATGGAATTCTACTCCACAAAAAAGTAATAAACTACTGATACATGCAATAACGTGGCCTGGGTGAAAGAATCCAGACGCACAAGAGTATTTTATGATTTAATTTATATAAAATTTTCAGAGAGGGCGAAACTATAGAGACAGAGACCAAATCAATGGGTGCCTGCACCCTAGTGGCAGGAGCAGGGATTGGCTACAGATTGGCATGAGGAAGCTTTGGGGTGATGCAAGTGTTCTAAAACTGGGATGTGATGATTATATAAATTTATAAAAACTCATTGAACTGAACACTTAAAATGGTGAATTTTATTATTATATATGATAAAAAAGCTGTTATAAATGTAGAATATTTATATATTAGGAGGCATTTCCATTTAAAAGGTGATTTTCTATTAAAAGGACATTTTTGATAAAGTTCCATCGCCAAGATTTTATAATGTCTAAAATATAAAATTGACATATAATAGAGTTAGTACATACAAGTAAAGTATTTTTTTCCACATGCACACATATTGTGAAATTGCATGGTTCTGTTTATGACGAACAAAAGGAAACTTTTTATAGCGAAACTATATTCATAGTCAGTTTTGAAGGGAAAAACAGCTCCATGAAATAAAATATTGCTTGGGGAGTTCTTTCATACTGCTTGTCACCAGCATTCTCACTGGCTTATAAGTTATAATTGCTCTGTGATAAAGGCATGTGCTTTTCCTTCTCTCTTATAAAAATTTTAATGAGAACTTGAAGTGAACTCTCACTGAACCTATTTTCATTTCAAAATCTTATAATTTTAATCTTATGATCCTCTTGAGACCTAGCACTGTGGTCTGTGACAGCATGAATACTTCATAATTATTCCTTCTGTTTGTGGAAAACACCATGAGCATCCATCATTTTCTCTCTCCCCTGTTGCCTCCAGGGAGCCACAGCCTCTAGCAAGGTCAGTAATTGCAGTTTTGGTTGACAGTTCCAGGCCAGCTGAAGCACACCCAGCTGGTGAAGACCAGCCACAATGGGTATTGACTGCCTTCCCTTCTGTCTGTCTCCTCATTGTTTGGCCTCAAAACTCTTCTTTAGTGATGTGATAGATGGACTTGAATCATCTCGCAGGAGATCCCCCAGTACAGAGAAAATGAATGGTTTCTCTACTGTCATGTGTATATGTGTCTGTTGGTATTTGGGGGACAATTGATCTAACAGTCCTGGGGTAAATTAAAAGTCTTTCCCTTGGTAATAAAGAGAAGTCTATATTGGAGCTTGACGTTTAATATTAAGTTCCACATCTCACACCACTATAAATGACCTGAATGAAATAAAATATTCAGCCACTTGGATTAAGGCAGTGTTTTGGAAATCTGTATGCTTCATTCTACTGATGTTTAAAATTCTCCCTACAGATTTGGCCTGTACAGAGAAAAATAGATATTTTAGAGGTAAATCAAATAAGCATTCATTTTCTACTTTATTTTATGACACATGCATAGAGCGATTCACAGAAGAAACACGAAAGGAATGCCACATGCTTTATGAAAAAAAAATACCCACATTAGCCATCCAAAGAGGGATAAGCAAATAGCCTTCTTAATGTGTATGGCATTGGTCAATACAGATTTAGGAAAAAGAGAAACTTTCATGTGGAATGCCGGTGAATTCCAGAAAAATAAATGCTTTTGAAAGATGATATAACATTTCATCTCTCTAATATCTCATTTTGTGCTTTACTCATGGTGTATACATGAAAGTACTGGCGGAAGCAAACCTAATTAGGGACAGCCTATTATATAGATATTTAGACTAGTCCAGTATCTTTAGATTGCAAATAAGTCAGGGTTTTCTTTTCTTTTTACTTTTTTGGGGGGTCTCTTGTTTCTGAGCTTACCTGGGGCTTTAAAAATGGATTTAAAAGTGGGTTTGCTTGAAAATAAGTTAATTACCCATTCTGGATAAAATTTTAACTGAATGTATTGAAAGGCTTACATTAAATATTAAAATTAATTATCATCAAGGCCCCCAAACTCTTTATCATACCTCCCATTAAGAGGGAGAATCTGAGTAGCTTTGTGGTTGATCCCAGAAACAGAATAAACCTGAGGTGATGCTAGGTAACTTCCAAGGCTCAATTAGAAAAGGTCAGTTAGCGTCTATTAATATCTTGTTCTCATTGGTTCTTCTCAACAATGCTGTGAGGCAGGCAGAAAAGTTATTATCTCGTCCATTCTATAAATAAGGAAAGTGAGTCTTAGGAAAGTGTTGACTTGTCCTAGAACAATAGATCTTAACATGTAGTCCCAGACCAGCCACCTCCACATGACCTGGGAACGTGTTAGAGATGAAAGTTCTGAGGCCTCACTCCAGGTCTACCAATTCAGAAACTGTAAGGTGGACCCAGCAATATGTATTTTAACAAGAATTTCAGGTTATTCTATTTCATGGGCAAGTTTGCAAACCCCCTGCCTCAGAATATGTGGTCCCAGCTTAAACATTGCTGTTACCAATGTTTACTTTTTAAAATTTTTGGTTTCTCTGGTTTCTTTTCCCCACTGAATTTTAAACTCTATGAGGTCTGGGATGGTGTCTCTCACTACTTGGGTACATCAAAAATGTGCAGTAAATATTGCAAAATGAAATAATGAGGACTAGAATGAATGAATCAATGAACTCCACACGTGAAGATCTTCCATTGGCAAGCCTTGCCTTACCCAGTGTGTCCTATGCTTAGAAAATTCCATTGCTTTTCCACCATCAAAATGCTCATTCTCTCTTTGGAAGAATCTCAGCCAATGGGAAGAAAAATGGTTGACTGCATGGATTTACCCAAAGGCATATGTGTTAGTGCACTAGTTCTTGTAAATATTTAAAAGGGAGTTCTTAACATTGTTTATAATAGGAAGAAACTAGACATAAGCTATTGAACACTTTTGTAATATGGTAAAATTTTATGATATATTAAATGAAAAAGGTGTACAAATTCTAGATACAGAATTATCCCCTTTTTTTGCTGTTATGTTTGTTTTAAAGTACATAAATATAGAATCTTTATAAAGATGTTATAAGGTAGTTTCTTCATAAAATGGGAATAATAGTAATTCTACATATCTCATTGGGTTGTTATGAATATTAAAGGAACTTCATATAAAAAGCCTGTAGACAACTCCAGGCACAGTCAGATGTACTGATGATGATTATTGTTGTTAACATCACCATTGTATCTGGATGGAGAAATCATAGGCAGTCTTCTTTTGATTGATTGTTTTTTTCTAAATTCTAAAACTTTTTATAGAAAATCTGTGTTGTGTTTGTAATCAGATAAAAAATTTAAAGGAAAACTATTGAATTCAAAGAAATGCCTACCTCAAGAAATTTTTTTAAGTAGGCCATTTTGACTGGTTTTCTATTTCCTCACTTTTCAAAACTCCCAGTTTTGCCCTTGTTTACCTGCTTCCTAATGTGCCTACCTGGCTGGCTGCTTAACTATTTTGTACTAAGTATTTTTTTCTGAGAATGAAGTTAGTTATCAGTTGTCTCAAAGGTTTTCATTTTCGTAAAAATGCTCTAGGAGGAAAATCTCCCAATGAACCACATAGTACATAGAAGGCGCTTTAGTTTATCTAGTTCAGTCCTGTCACTGTTTACATAAAGAAGCTAAATTTGCAGGAGGTGAAGTCTGTATCCATACAACAAAATACTTGAATAGCTGGGACTAGAACTCTGGTGTCCTTATTCCTTAGCCTTTAATATATTAACACAAAGATTTTGAGCACAATGTCCTGTGAAGAATGTTGGAAATCTCACCATGGGGACTCACACCAATTCAATTCTGCTGTCTTTACTTTTACTTATTCCTAACTTTAAATTTCATCTTTTTTTTTTTTTACAAAATGTCAACTATTTATATTGAATGATTATTATTAATATGGAATTTTATGTTTATGAAAAAAGCAAAATTTCAGGAAGCTGATTTACTACTAATGGAAAGTGCTGACTATTTTTTCCTTCAAAGCAGGAAAAGGAATGTACAAGTATGTAAGTGAAGGAAAAATCCAAGCAAATCTCTTATCTGAGTATCTACATTAATAATGTTTGGTGGGAAAGCTACTTCAGCAATTCTGCAATATTAATCCATCCTTCTTTATTCTACCACCAAAGCTATAACATTGATTACAGTATGTTTTATGGAAAATAATCCCCTTATGCACAACAGCAATAATTCTTCCACTTTTTTTACTTTACTGTCTTGGCTCATCACAGTGACCTTTAATTCATTTTCTCTTGTCTGGTATGCTTTGCAGACACTATGAAACCACTTTGTGGTGTGTCTATTGAGCTAAAGTCAATTAATCACAGGGTGACTTTTAAAATCAAGATTAATAATAGGTTATTTCATAACTAGAATACTTGATTAAGATGGGCACATTTGTGGTTCCCCTCATGTCCAGAAATAGTTTAGCCAAGTTCCAATATCTCAAACAACTTTTTCTCTCATGTAATTTTCCCAGTGCGAACTGCTAAGCTTAAATGGACTTTTCTAGGCTTTCATCATGGATTCCCAGAAGGGTTGTACAAAATCACTTTCTTTAACTACTGGGTACCCCCAGATAGCTACATCTTTGTAAGCCACGTAGCATTGGCACCTCCTCAGAAAAGGTGGGGGAAGGAATTGAAAAAATAACAGGAAATCTGTCTAAAAAGATAACAGCATCTTCCATCAACATTTTACACATCTCAGCCATGCCTGTCATGGGAGTGACAATTCTCACCAATTCAGTTCTATTTTTCTCTGTACTCTTGTGCCAAATTTTCTCTTCCTGTCCGTCTGAATACACTAATGTCCTTGGTGGGTGGATCCTAGTGTCTTAGAAGATCCAAAGCATTTCATATTCATATTCTGCTTAACCATGTAATGGTACACTTTAGCAGTTTAGCAAAATGGCAAATCTGTTTGTTTAATAAACCATATAATGTGCTGCATCATCAATTGGATTTTGCCGTATCAACTAAGGGAACCAGTCTGCACTGATGAAGTTGAGTTTTACAGGTCAATGCACCATCGATATTAAGGAAATAAAGGACAACTATGTACATATATATTGTAGCTAGGGGCTGAATACATTTTTTACAGTATTTCATTTGCTATTATAAGGAAGAATATAAGCTTGGGTACAGCTACCATAGAAATCAATTTTTAGGTTTTATTTTATTACTGCCTTTCTATTCCCCAGGTGTGCCTTTTCCTAGCATCTCCATCCTAAACACAATTGCCTCTGAAGTAGCAATATGTCTCTGAGTGGATGACAATTTCCAAAATCCACTCAGAAAATACAGTGCAAATCCTGATATAGCATAATGGAACTACCAGAAGTTGTTACGAGGCCAAATATTTTCTGCTGTCTACTCTCTTGAGATCTTAGAAGAACCTCTTTCTGGTAGCCTGGGCTTATTGAAAAGTGCTAGTTTATTTGGCATTAATCAGAAGATGTATGCCATCTCTCAACTCAAATCTCTCAATAGTGTGCTTTGTAAATTTTTAATCTGATGAAAACATGAGGTGGATTTATTCTATAATAGCAATTCAGTTCATGATATGGAGACCACAGAAAGAATATAAAGCTGATTTTCACTGCAAGAAAATTGTTGCCTCTTTAGTTCTTTGGGGGGAAATTTTGTTGTTAAGTTTATTGGAATTAATACTTATCTTACCTGTCAAACTGCAGTACCATCCAAGTTTCACCAGAGTGTCTAGAACAGACTGATTTGAAAAAGTACAATCTTCCTAAGTACAGCTTCATTCTTCAGTCCCTCTATTCAGGAAGACACACCCATAAAAGAACTCTTTCCCATTGCTAGTTTAGATATATGACAGAGAACACTTCTTGTTGTTGTGAGTTCTTTTATCATCATCTTGCTAAAGAAGTATTTAACTCTCATAAGTCTCCAAGATCTTATTGGTTAGATTCTATATACTGCTTTGAGTTCTGCATTTGTGACCTAGTAAAGTTATGGCTTTTTACTCCTGGCTTACTGGAGCCCCCTCTTTGTGGAAAAAAAAATAACAATAAACCATACACTGACGTGAAAAGCGGAAATAATAGTTACAGCTCATATAACCTATCTTTCTTGACATTTATTGAGCCATGATAAGGGGTACCTCAATACCACATACCCCTTCAACCACCATCCAATATTTCTCATCCTCTTCAAAACCAAACATCTTTTTTATACAGTTTTGTTAGTTGAAATATAATTCACATACCATAAACTCTATCATTTTAAATCATACAATTCAGTGTTTTTTAGTATATTCACCAAGTTATACAACTATCACCACTATCTAATTCCAGAATATTTTCACCACCCCAAAAAGAAACCTTGTACCCATTAGCAGTCACTCATCATTCCCCCTCCCCACCCCTCACTCCTGGAAACCACTAATATACTTTCTGTTTCTATGGACTTGCCTATTCTGAACATTATACATAAATGGAATCAAACAATATGTGGCTCTTTGTGTCTGTTTTCTTTCACTTACCATCAAGTTTTCATGGTTCATCCATGCTGTAGCCTTAGTACTTTATTACTTTTTTATGGATGAATAATATTCATTGGAAGAATATACCAAATTTTTATGCATTTATTAATTGATGGTAATTTACATTGTTTTCACTTGGGGGCTATTATGAATCATGCTGCATAGTCAGTCATCTTGATAGAGTTGTCTACACTCCACTAACTTTTATCTCCTCATTTCCTATTTACTCTTCAACCCACTCCAATTTGACTTCTGTTCTAATCACTCTCCTGAAAAGACTCTCTCTGGTGTCACCAGTGATGGTTGTGCCACCAAATCTAAACCATTTTTCACATTGATACTATAGACCATGTCCGCCCTTCCCTTGATATGCATAGCACCACACTCTCTTGGTTTTCCTCCTACCACCATGGCTGTTCCTCCCGTTTCTTTTGCAAACTCACCTTTTCTCCTTGGACAATAAATGTGGAGTTTACTCAAGGCTCAGTCCTTGGCCACTTTCTCTTTCATTCAAAAGTGTCTTCCTTGGCAATGTGATCTCCACCTATGCCTTTAATAATCACCAATGTGCTTTTAATAAATTGAGAAAAATAGGTTATAAGAACTGTAACCATTATTTCTATTTTTTTTTCCTTTTTACATCAGCGTATGATTTACTGTTTTTTTTTCCATAAAGACGGTGCTCTGGTAAACCAATATACAATAAATGTAGAAATAAATTTATGTTTTTAAGTTAGATTTCTGAGCTGTATGCCACTGGCATAGTTTTAAAAGTATCTTTATGTAGTTAAGACCAGCCTCATTTTTTCCCCCTAAATATGGGATCATCTTTCAGTTTTCATTTTCTTAGTGAATAACTTTCATTACTTAACCAGCTTGACAATGTGCAAAACAAGGAATCTTTCTGAAAGATAATAGTAGAGTAGTTAACAGCTCTGAAAACTGGCTGCCTGGGTTCAGATCCAAGGTCTACACATATTAACTATGTAAACTTAGAGAAGTCACTTAACCTTTCTGTGTCTGATACTTCATCAGTAAGATAAATACTCCCCAGGTTGTTGAAATGATCACATGAATTTAAATGCAGTATAGATTTTAGAATCATGCATGGCATGAGATAAATACTTTAAGTATTCACTATTTTCCCTCTGCCTCATCTCCCATCTCTAATTCTTTTCTTCCTAAGTAGTTCTCAAATTCTTCAACTCTCCTCCACTTCCACCACCCTGGAACAAACTCCTATTACCACTCACTTAGATTCCTTGGTGTCCTCCAAAGTGCTTAGCACACTCTGGCCATATCTTTTCAAAACACAGATATAACGATATTAAAAACTCTCCAACAGATAGACACAAACACACAGGCCCACACATGTATGTACACATATACACATAGGTTACCCCTACTTTAAATATAAAGGCCCAAATCCCCTTACTTTAAATATAAAGGCCAAATCTGTAGCCTGGCCTAGCGTATTCGTTTTCTAGTGCTACTGTAACAAAATACCACAGACTAGGTGGCTGAAACAACAGAAATTAATTTTCTCACAGTTTTGTAGGCTAGAAGTTTGAGATCAAGGTTGATGAGGTTGGTTGCTTCTGAAGGCCATGAGGGAAGGATATGTTGCAGCCCTATCTCTTTGGCTTATAGAGGGCCATCTTCTTATAGTGTCTTTTCACATTGTCTTCCCTCTATGCATGTGTCTGTGTCCACATTTCTCCTTTTTCATTAGGACACATCTCATATTGGATTAGGGGCACACCCTACTCCATTATGACTTCACCTTAACTAATTACATCTGAAATAATATTATTTCCAAATAAGGCCACATTCTAAGGCAGGGCTTAACACTTCGGTATATGCATTTGAGGGGAATGGGGCACAATTCAACGCATAACATGCTCAGTCTTCTGCCTACCTCTCCATCCACATGTATACTCCACGTTTTCTCAACCTTTCCACTTGCCATCCACACCCTGGCCTTCTTTTAAATGGGCCACCATCTTCTCACTTCCCTAGAACCGTTTCTAGAGGATATTTCTTCAGCTGGAACATTCTTCATCCCATCCACCATATACACATAAGCCATTTTGCTTTGCTTGTTTCTGTTTATCCTTCAGACTTCAGGTCAAGGTCACTTAGTAAGGAATTCTCTCATCTCCTAGGCTAGGTCCATTGGATTATGAATCTATCAAAGGATGTGACCCCTAAAGCATTTATCTTAGTTTGCAATTGTATATTCATTGCATGTCTTTTTTTTCCTCAGCGATGCGTGTTTCTCCCTGAATGGTTTGTCTTACCCTTTGATCTGCAAATCCTTTTGAGGATATAATAGGAACTCAATCAGTATTTTTTAAACCCAAACATTACTTAAGTATGTTATTTTGACAAATCAGGATCTTTACTATTCACTATAAACAGCTACTTTTTTTCATGATTTTTGAACACCTCATTTCCTCTAATAATATTGCATGTACCTTGAAATCCTTTCACTTGACTGCGTCCTTTGCTTGAGGGAAGGTTTGAGAAAGGACACATTTTGCATCAGGTAATCTATTCCCAACACATAGAGGTTGAAATGAATGGTTCTTCTTTGTTAGATACTTATAATGTGGGCTGATTATTATGTCCAAGGTGATTTCTAAGAAAAAACAGACAATTAGAGTCAAGCCCATAGTTCTATCCTCTGGAATTCTGAACACATGTATGATGGCTAATATGTGTATGTGTGCGTACATTTTGACTTTCTCAGAAACATAGAATTCAGTCTCCGAAAATGCAATTGAATGGGAAATTTGTAACTAGAACCAGATTGCCTTAGTTGTAATCCCAGCTTCTACACATACTAGCTGTGCAACCTGGAGTAAACTGCCTGATGAACTAATAGTGTTTACCTTGTAGAGTTACTGTAAAAATTACGTGAGCTAATACTTGTGTCTGGCATGTGGTAAGCACTACATAAGTCTTACTGAGTAGAAGGAAGAGAAGGGAAGGAGAAAGAATAAGATTAGTAGGATTAGGAGTAGTGGTATATATAAAGAAGTATCCCACCAATTAGAATGACACGTTTTACCCTTTTGTATGCTTCATGAGAAAGAAGTCTCTTCTGGTCACCTTTGCATCCTCAGGACTTGGCACCATGCCTGGCACAGAGTAGGTGCTCAATGAATATTTGTTAGGTGAACATTAATTCATTTTTTTCTTCTTTTATTTCTTAATTCATCTATAAATAGTTGCTTCCATTGTTTTTATGTTTAGTTGTTTATGCTTATTATGCCAGTGGCTATTTATACTGCACTGCAGGCCTGGAAAAACATTACACTTTAAATTTAATTTGGATGTTGATTTGTCATCAAGACTTACTGAGCCTTTCAATATATGCCCACTTGAGACAAGTATATAGGATGTTCATTAGTACTCAAATACAGTTGATATATATTTTATAACTTAAGGTGCACTTGCTTTTTAACATCTATGTGTAAATTAGCATATGAAGATATGAGTAATTGTTTTAATGAAAATTTCACCTCTGCACCACTCTACTCTGACTTCATTGTGAATGCAATTAGGTTTGCCATAGTCGTCTCCATGTGAGCCTGTAGATAAGGCATGGAAAAAATTATTTCTTTTACTATAATCCTCCTGCTTAAATATGATAGGAAAGCACCAATGAATTTAATACCATTAATGTTCTCTCTGCACTGGAGCTCTCTAAAAATCATGAAATATTACATAATGTCTTTTTAATTAAAATGTTGACATTGTTTCAAAATGTGCATTTTAGAGTAAGTTTTATGTGATTTCTTACAACATATGGATATATTCTTCATTTGGTCTTTCAGTTAACATGATGATAAAGACAAAATGCTTATTTCTGCTTCCAATGTGTTATGTCCCTACCACTAGTCACATTTTTCCTATAATAATTCATCACACATTCTGAATTTTTTTACATAAATAGTTTCTTTTAAATTATTCCATTAGTATACATCTAATGATGGATGCTTACATCTCATAGAAAAGTTTTATTTTGGAAACTTAGTATAAGTATATTTCAGTTTAGTTAGAATGAAATAGAATTAAAGAATGGATTTTAAGAATGATTCATTTTAGAGTTACCATATTCAAATATTAAAGCACTTTAGGACTCATAAGGGCATCTGTGTCTTGTGTAATGAAGCAGCCAAGATAGAATAAAACATAAAAGCAGACACCAAGGTCATTATCTAATCTGGATGTATTAGCCATCCAACTGCCTGAAGGTCAGGAACTGAACAAGATTTCTCAAGGTACCCACAATTTCTATGAGTCCATGATTATTAGGCTATTGAGCATAACAGGAGACAAGATGGCCATGTGGTTGAAAATCATATGGAATTAAAGGTTAGCTCACAATAAAGGCAAAAACAATATGTGGGTTAGAAATTTCAAGGGTGAGTGGAGCTAAAGATATTTTGTGAATGGCATCACTTCATCTTTTATAAGGTAACCCTAAATATGTTTCTCTGTGTACTTCTATTGTAAATGTATGGTTCTGTCAGCACACTTACCATGTTACATTATTGTCATGTATTTATGTGATGTAAATGGTTGTAGGTAAGTCTTGTTCATTTGTTCTTTGTAGGACCTAGAAGGGTATCAGGTACAGTATATATGTATCAATAATCATTAGATTAATGAAATAATAAATTAAAAGTGTTATACCACATCAGTAACAAATGACAAGTTGAAAAAGGTCATTTTATTCCAAGCATTTGAATAATGTGCAAGATGAATATTGACTTAATGTTAACTGATTTTTACAGTCCATTGTAAGTTTCAAGAGTTGTATAAAACAAGCTGTATAAAACACATCCCTGAACTTAACACTGTAGCTGCAACATACCAGGCACTCAAAAACACTTGTTGAAAAAATAAACCAATAATTGTAATAGTTTTCATTTATATAGCACTTCCTATGTGCCACACATTGTTCTGGGCACTTTAAATATATTAACCCATTTAATTTTTACTCATATTCTTAACTATAATACACAACATGGGCTTTCTACATGGCATAGATCAGCTACACTTTCAGTGAATCTGTGACTCCATTTGAAAATAGAAAAAATAGGAGTGATCTCCTAGCATGTTTTGTGAATATTGAGAGAGACAGTGCTTAAAGCATGCTTGGCCTAGTGTCTGGCATAGCAGAAGTGCTCAAAGTATTTTTACTATTACTATTATTATTATTTATTATTATATATAATAATAATATATTATTATTTATTACTATTATTATTGCTACTATTAACCATCTCCTCCAATAGTTGGCACAAGGCAGATTGTAAAATTCAGTGGGCTAGAATGGAGAAAGTTAATGTTGTTTGTGTAATCAGTTATTTCATGTGTTTACACTTCTACCCTTCATCTTTACACCCTCATAAGCATATTCCATCTTCTATTCCTATGTCAGATGGCATTTAAGTATTCCTTGGTATGTGTAGACACTATAGATTTGATTAGATTGAAAACAAAGATGATAATAGCTAACACTTATGCCAGTCACTCTTCTCAGTACTTTATTTTATATTACCACAACAACCTAATGAGGTAAGTACACTATTATTGCCCCTATTTTATAGATGAGAAAATTGAGGTACTGAGAAGTTATGAGAAACTATGTGATTTGCCTAGGGTTAGTAAGCTAGTAAGTGGTGCAGCTGCTAGGTAAACCTAGGCCATTTGGCTATAGAGTCACTGTACCATGTTGCTCAATACATTTAAAACATCTGCACCAAAAAAGAAATCATAAACAAAATTGAAAATAGATGGCAGAGTGGGAAGTTGAAGTTAGCAGAAAAAATAATTTCTACCCAATATACATAATGATGTTCAACAAATCAAAAGGACAAACAACAAATGAGTAATTCACAGAAGAAATACAAATGGTTAAAAATAACCTAAAGAACCTCACTAGTATTAGGTACATGCAAATTAAAACAAGATAATTTTGCACTCACAAGATAAGCAAGAATTAAGAAAGGAAAAAAAACAAAACAAAATAAAGCAAAAAAGGAATGATTGTTAGTGTTACCTACTCAGTGTTTACTTGATATCTCCACAGTGATATCCAATAGTTATCATAAGTTTACCACACCCAAAATTGAGCATCTGATTTCCCTTCATACCTGCTCTTTCTGCAGACTTCAAAAAATGTCACCTTCTAGCACTCTGGGAGGCCGAGGAATTCGAAATCAGCCTGAGCAAGAGCAAGACCCTGTCTCTATTAAAAATAGAAAGAAATTAATTGGCCAACTAAAAATACATAGAAAAAATTAGCCGGGCATGGTGGCGCATGCCTATAGTCCCAGCTACTTGGGAAGCTGAGGTAGGAGGATCGCTTGAGCCCAGGAATTTGAGGTTGCTGTGAGCTAGCCTGATGCCACGGCACTCTAGTCCGGGCAATAGAGTGAGACTCTGTCTCAAAAACAAATAAATAATACAATAAATAAATAAATAAAATGCATATAATCTTTGACCAATTATTCTACTTCTAACTTCCTCAGAAAACAAAAAATCACAGAGAATGGAAGATGAATTTGCAAGATTAGTTATTTCAGCACTGTTTTCAATAGGAAAATTGTCAACAATCTTGATAAATGGTTAAAAAATAAATGATCATTTATTCTATAGCATATTATGCTTCTATATTTAAAAAAATGAGGTTGATGTCTGTGTGCTGTTATAAAAGGATCCCTACAGTGTATTTTTAGGTTAAAATAGTAAGCTGAAAATAATATGTATGGAATACTTTGCCTCCTAGACTCATCTTCTGCGCTTCCCCTCTACGAACACTTCCTCTTTTGCCAGACGATTTTCCTCAAATGTAGTTTCAGACACTCATAGTTCCCACTATATTCCATTCATTCCAACTCTCTGCACTAATGGCAGTCCCATTTCTCTTAAAGTTCTTAAAGTCATTTTATTATTTGTTCTATAGGTTCTACCTGGCTCACCTCTTACCTCTCTCTAGTTTGGCTTCAAGCCAACTACTTTACAGAAATCAGTCTTTCTTTGCCTCCCCACGTTTACTTGATCACCATCAAATGTACAGTGACTACTTCTTGTCCAAATTCAGCAGCTTCATTTCTGTTCTATATATTTCTCACATTGAAAGTTCATTTAGTACCATTGGTTCCAATATTTACTTTTGGGGGGTAATGAACTAGACAGTTTATTGAATAGTTAATTGAAGCATGACTATACATAGGCATGCATGCTTTGTATGGATCAATCAAACAATCTATCTACAAACTACAATAGAATCTGGATTTGCAGCATCAGTTCTGACCAAAAGAATGTGCCAATCTACTTCTCCTCCTTTGATGTTTTTCTATGCTTATTCTCATTAGAAAGAATAAAATTGTTTTAAAAGAAAGCTAAAAATTCTACTCATCATGTTGGAAGGTCTTATATGGGCCAATCTAGAAGGGCTCCTACTAGCCAAAGATGAAATCACTTACGGCCAATAAAAAAAAAAAAATTCTACTCATTATATCACTTAATACAATCTTTGTGTTGGCACTTTTGCCTTTGATGGATATAATTTCAACCATAGTAACAAGTATAATTAAAGTTTCAACCTTTTTAGAGCTACTTTTTTTTTACGGGGATGATAGATGGAATATTTGGAATATTTTTAATAAAGACAAACCATATTTTATGTATAAAAGTAAATATAGAGAAGTAAATTTTTAAAAAATCAGTTGCAATCTTATCATTTCTACATACCTATTAATATTTAATGTATATTATCTTCTTTCTTCTAATGAAATATATTTTACCACCTTATTTTTTAATAGTACATAATAATTAATGTCATTAACAATAGTTTGCTATTGCATATACTTTCATGTTGTCATTTTGTGGCTGAATGAAAATGCCATTTTTAATCTTAAATGTTTACTTTTTCCAGTGGCTTTCTTAGTTTCTTTGTTACAAAAGCAAACATTAACAGCATTTGTCCTAAGGACAAATTATACTTAGTGACTTAGTCTATTTTATGTATGATCCACTTTTGAATTTTGTTGATGTTGAATTAGTAGATGTTTGATGGTAGATAACAAACTAAAATATTCAAAAATAAGCCAATAATTTAAATTTGTTTTTACATTCTCTGCTTCATTTGGCTAAAATGAATACATCTTTACTGACTAGATAAAATGATAGTCATTTGTCAATTAATGATAACCTTTGAGGCTTAGTATAGAAGAAAATATATTGACAAATGGGAGGCATATGCCAAAGCTTTTTGCATTAATTACATCAGTATGATAAATTTAGTCACTACACTTCCTTCAAAATTCATTCACATCGGCCAATAAACCTTCAGTCATTTCAAAAAAGCAATAACATCTAATAGTCCAAGGCATTAAGCAATCCATGCATCCACCGTAATAGACAGGGTGTTCCAAGAATTTTGGCAAAGACTCACACTTGAAGACCAAGGCACTAAAAGCTCAGAGAGCTGACAGCAGCAGCCTGATTAGCTGAACTAGAGGTGCTGGTCTGAAGAATCTCTCCTAGGCTGTGTAAGCCCTGCAGTGCCTGCTTCCAAGAAGACGACTGACTGGAAGAGATCTGGAGAGGGTGATGTGGTATTCTTAAATAGAGGCCATTTCATCTCTACTTCACCTCTCATTTGGAAGAGGAAGCAGTGCTTTCTGGGCATAGCTGTTGACTGGCCTGGTTGTTCCTGCTTTCTGCCTCCTGGAAACCAACTGCCATTCAAGAAATGCAACTACCCTGATGTGAGATGTCTATCCATGTGGTCATGACAGTGGATAACTGAATTACAACATCTTTGTGAATTATCTCATCAAAGCCTGTAAATATTCGCAGGCAAATTGACTCAAGAAAGCCTGGGCTCCTGGGACACAGGAACAAGTAAAAGAAGAGGAAGACATTTATATATGTGTATATATATATATATATATATATATATATATATATATATATATCACATTTAAATATTCAACCAAGAATGCATTAGCATTCATTATATATTTTTAAAATATTTTTATTTTTCTCTATCATATAAGTAATGCATAATAGGTATGGAACAATGAGAAATAAACATAAACAAGAATTAGTTTTACAAAACATATCCATGTTCCTTTCACTCATCATTGACCAATGTGAACTTGGAATATAACCTTGAAGGCATCTTTCTATTCAATATATATGAATATGTCTGACTATACTTATGTGATTAGCACAGGCAGTATGGAATAATAATGAAGAGCCAAACCACTCAGGTTTGAGTCTCAGCATCCGCCTCCCCCCACACCCCTTATCAGCTTTGTGGCATTGGCTAACCTTCTTGACCTCCCTGTGTTTTATACATATGGGTATGATACTAGTATCCATATTTTAAGCAAACAATATTAGGTATTTGTGTTTACGTTAGAAAGGCACAATTTGCTCTGTCCTCAAGATAATAGCTTTTATCAGATGTCAAAGTTAAGAAGGTCAATTCTCCTTATTTAACTCCAGCGAACTTCCTTCATTATATCTTATTTCCTTCTGATATATCTGAGAAGGAAATGGAATAATTTAGGAGATGCCAGTGGGATAAAACACTGTATTCCTAAATATAGCGTAATTTTCAGAGCTATTTTAGCCAGTGTAATTGAAATCCTCTTGTTCTCTACTGACATATTTTGGAAGCCCATATGTTTGGAGTCTGAAATCTCATTCCAAAAAATGATAGAAAGCCTCTTGAACTCAGAGGAGAGTTACTGAACTGAATTAAAACGGGCAAAGGTTTCAGTGAACTTAGGGAAGTATGTATGGGCTTCCACATGGATTAATTTCCCTATCTATCCTGGAAAGTATGGCATGCAGGTAGCCAGTGTGAAAAATATCATGTCAGTGCCTTCCATGTGTTACCATATTAGGATCAAAGCCATAAATTCTAAGATGTTATTTTCTAGGCAAATTAATTTCTTTGGATTTATAATAGTATGGTCAGTACCACACAGCAAGAAGTTAAAATTATAGAAGGGAGATAAGCTCCCCTAGTCAGACTACAACTGTGAAGCCATAATGAATAGCTATTAAAATAGAAATAAATTGTTGTTATGATACATGATATAAGCATTTAATATTGTTGTGAGTTCTAGTAGAGAGTATTACATTAGTCCATTTATTAAAAAATACTGAGCACCTACTTTGTAACTGGCACTGTTGTCCTAGGTGCTGGGGATAAAACATTTCTCTTACTGGAGCTTACTTTACATGGAGAAAGACAGCTACACAATGTCTTAGTCTGTTTTTTTTTTTTTAATTAGCTTTATTTAATCATTCCACAATGTATGCATATAGCAAAATATTCTATCATTCCCCATAAATAGGTAATATCTCATTGTGTTTTGGGGGGTTCTTCTCTTTTATTTATTTATTTTTAAAAAATTTTTTAATTTAAATTTTTTTTAAATTTCATCATATTACAGGGGTAAAAATGTTTAGATTACATATATTGCCCTTGCCCCATCTGAGTATGAGCTTCAAGCATGTCTGTCCTCCAGACAGTGTGCACCGTACCCATTATGTGTGAATATACCCATCCCCTCCCCCCCTTCCCACCTGCCTGGCACCCTATTAATGTTATTACTATATGTGCACTTAAATGTTGATCAGTTAATACCAATTTGATGATGAGTACATGTGGTGCTTGTTTTTCTATTCTTGGGATGCTTCACTTAGTAGAATGGGCTCCAGCTCTATCCAGGATAATACAAGAGGTGCTAGATCACCATTGTTTTTTGTGGCTGAGTACATGGTATACATGGTATACATATACCACATTTTATTAATCCACTCATGTACTGATGGGCACTTGGGTTGTTTCCACATCTCTGCAATTGTGAATTGTGCTGCTATAAACATTCTAGTGCAGATATCTGAGTACATGTGGGGCTTGCTTTTCCATTCTTGCAATACTTTACTAGTCTGTTTTACGTTGCTGTAACAAAATACTGCAGACTGGGTAATTTATAAAGAAGTATATTCAGCTCACAGTTCTGGAGGTTCAGAAGTGTAAGTGCATAGTACTAGCATCTGGTGAAGGCCTCCTTACTTTGTCATAATATGGCAGAGGACATCACATGATGAGAGGGTAAGGGTGTGTCTCTCTTCTTATAAAGCCATCAGTCTCATCATAGGGGCCTACCCTGATTACCTTATCTAATCCTAATTATTAATACCTCTCAAAGGACCCACCTCCAAATACCATCAACATGAATTTGAGAATTAAGTTTCTAACACATGAAATTTGAGGAACACATTTAAACCATAGCACTCAATGAACAAATAAGTAAATATTATATTAGATCATAATAAGTGCAATGAAGACTAATGAAGCAACATAAAGAGGTTAGGGGGTATCAGAGGTGAAGAATGGGTATTGTTATTTTAGATACAGTGTTCAGAGAAGAGATTGACATCTGAGTAGAGATTTAAAGAAAGTGACCAAGTGAGAGTGAGCCAAGTGAAAAATCTGAGTCAGAGGAAAAGGGAAGAGCAAATGTCCTGAGGCAGGAACATACCAGGTGTATATTTCACTTAAGGTCTCTGCTTTTTCATGGTCCTTCCCTTTTAGTGGGGAAGACAGAACACAAAGCAAATGCAAAATAAATAAGATATAATCAGGTTGAGGTTAGAGTGTGAACAATGCTGGAAGGAACAACATTAGGTAGGATAATCAGGAGACTTCTCTGGAGAGATGACCATTAATCTCCGACTTAAATGATTAGCTGCAAAATCAATGTCTGTAGAATCACTGAAGGATTAACCCACACTGAAGCTAATAACCATTGGGTAACCTTTTTACTGAATTTGAGAATTGGATTATGATTTTGAAGCTCTTTTGATATTGGAAAAACCTTGTTAGAAAGTTCAAATAGTGTTTTCTGAAACATGGTTCTACCTAATGGTAATTACACTTTAGATAAATACCTAGAATGAGCTACAGAAGTATTTTACCTTAATATGTGAATATTAAAGTATGCATTATGAAACGAAAGAGAGATATTCCTTAGCCTATAGTTTTGGCTTTATTATCCCTAAATGAGTAGAAACTGAATGATGCAATTGGCAAAGCACATAAAACTGTGTTTAAGAGATGTCTATTATTAATAATACCTGGATGAATAATAATAATAGCATTTGTTTGAATGCTTGATGTATGCCAGGTGGGGTATTAGGGATTTCACAAACATTAATTCATTTACAACTCACACACCTCTGCAAGGTGGGTAACATTATTGTCACTGTTAAGTAGCTTAAGTAAGTGTCTAAGAGGATTTTCTCTTGGGTATATGTGATTTCAAGTTCTGTGCTTCTAAACCCCATCTCTTAATTGTCGGAATTGGAATCGTATCACAGGAATCTGTTCCTTCCCATGACTCTCCTCCATGGTGTCTACTGTGCTCCAATGTTATACCTTTCATGAACAACTCTGCTTTCTATTCTAAAGCCTTTTAAAAATTAACCGTTGCAACTTATACCCTGTGATTTTTGTGGTCAGTGTCTATTCTTGTCAAAATCATGAATCAAGGCAAGTTTCTTCTTGATATCGTCACACTTCTTTGAAGTTATCAAGCTTTTAGTTCTCATTAGGCAGACCGGGCCCTGGCTACTCAAAGTGAGAGCAGGAGCTAGCAGCATCAGCAACATTCCCAAATCTGCAGAATAAGAGTCTGTGTATTAACAAGATCCCCAGGGAATCTGTAGGCACATTAAAGTTTGAGAAGCTCTACGTTAGGCCAGCATCAGCATCACTTGGGACCTTGCTAAAAATGAATTATTTGTACCAGAAGCTTTGGGAGTGTAGCCCAACAATCTGTGTTTTAATGAGCCCTCCAGGTGATTCCGATGCATGCTCATCCTAGAGATTTAGTCTCTGGGGGTTGAGATAAGCAATAGCAACCTGTTGCAACAGATCAGTGGTTCTCAACACTGCTTGCATATGAGAATCACCTCGAAAGCTTGTAAATTGATCAGAATGCCCATATTCCATTCCAAACCAACTACATTCCAATCTCTGCAGGGTAAGACCATGGCATTAAGGGGTGTTTGTTTATTTCTTTGTTTGTTTTCCTCTAAGCTCCCCAGTGTTAAAAATCACTGCTATATGGGTTCCAACTCTAACCAGGAAAATATAAGATGTGCTATATCACCGTTGTTTCTTAGAGCTGAATAGTACTCCATGGTATACATATACCACATATTAATCCATTCTTGGATTGATGGGCACTTGGGCTGTACTACTAAGTGAAGTATCACAAGAATGGAAAAACACCACATATACTCACCAGCAAACTGGTATTAACTGAGCGGCACCTAAGTGGACACATAGGTACTACAGTAATAGGGTATTGGGCAGGTGGGAGGGGGGAGGGGGCGGGTATATACATACATAATGAGTGAGATGTGCACCATCTGGGGATGGTCACACTGGAAACTCAGACTTGTGGAGGTGGGGGAAAGGGCATTTTTTGAAACCTTAAAATTTGTACCCCCATAATATGCCGAAATAAAAAATCACTACTATAGAATTAGAAGATCAATGTGCTCTCAAGGGATTTACTTTTCAGAAGAATTAGAATCCCCTCAAAATAGTGCCCAAAAGACTAATTTAAAAACCGGAGTTGCCTCCATTGACTGTACATCTGCCACTTTAGCTCTCCAGCATGACACTGTGTCTCTCTAATTCTATTTCATCATCTTAAAATACATAAGAGGGAAAATAGGGCCGGGTGCAGTGGCTCATGCCTGTAATCCTAGCACTCTGGGAGGCTGAGGGGGGAGGATTACTTGAGGTCAGGAGACCAGCCTGAGCAACAGAAAGACTGTGTCTCTACTAAACAGGGAAGAAATTAGCCAAGTGTGGTGGCATGTGCCTATAGTCCCAGCTACTCGGAAGGCTGAGGCAGGAGGAACTCTTGAGCTCGGGAGCTTGAAGTTGCTGTGAGCAATGATGATCCCACTGCACTCTAGCTGGGGCAACAGAGCAAGACTTTGTCTCAAAAAATAGATACACACATATATACATAAAACAAAATAAAAAAAGAGGAGCAATAAACCTTCTGTATTCTCCTTGAGCTATTATTGGGATGAACAAATGAATGTGAAAGTAGACATTGAGAATTCTCAAATGCTATGAAAATATAAGGTTTCAATTTTATTATGCCTGGTATTGAACAGTTGAGATATATCTAGGGGTGGGATACAGCTCTTCTCTAACATGTAATTATGTGCATGTGGCCAGAAATTCTCAGATATCATGGAGACTATAGCTTTTCATTTGTTCAGGGTATCAGGTGAAAAAGTGCTAAAGAGATAACACTGGGGACAGCCTATGAAAAAGAAACTTCCTGTGAAATTTTATAAAAAGGAGGTATCTGTTATGACAGTTCAGGAAGTCCAAATCTGTGCTCAAACTTTAATGTTAAATTGGTAATTCTGATTCAGTGAGTCTGGGATGAGGGCTGAGATTTTGCATTTCCAACAAGCGCCCAGATGATGGCGACCATGTTGATCCATGGCCCACACTTAATAATTAGACTGGTTATTATGTGGATGCCAGTGAGATTAATGAATCATGGCTGTGTTAACATTCATGAGTCTTCCCCGAACATTTTTTCTACTCTTTTTCCCTTATTGTTTTTGTTCAGATAGGTCCTACACCTCTTCTGTCTTGCTTACACATAATAGAGGATATTTTGTATATCTATCCAGCTATAAGTCTCTAACTATAAGCATTTGTTTTTTGGAGTTTTGAAATACAGTATTCACATCATAAATTGCCTCTCCCAATCTTCTTTTATCTCTGTAATTCCATTTGTCCTTCTTTTTGAATTGGGCTGTGAACATTCTGTTCTTGCCAGATCAAATGAATCCATCAAAGAGAATCTGATTCCTTTCTGATTCAAGAATCTGATTCCAAATGTATTGAACTAGATATGTACAAGTGTTGCTCATGAAGAAAAAGAGAAAAGAAGATGAGATGTGAATGCATACTATCGATTAGTGTAGTCACAGAAAAACAATGGTCAGTACAATGCAAGCTATTTGCAACTGTAATAGTCACATGCTGAGGACTATGAAAAAACTGAGTCGGGTGCCACTGTAAGTGTTTACTGCCTGCTGTTACACTTTTCTCTGGATAAAATAATCCAATATGTTGTGGTTTAGCAATAGAATGCTAAAGAACATTCCTATGTGATGTTTAAAGGAGATAATCCAATTTATCCAGTCTAATGGTTTGCTATAGTCATTAAGAAGGACATAGGATTCTTCCCTGTAAGAATTAGAAAAAGGAATCCCTTCTTCTGGTAGACATGTAGCTCACTGAGTGGAGCATGGACTGGATTTCCATAGCAATCCTTGGCTATGTCCTTTGTGCAGGACATGGACTTCACACTTGATAATGACTGTTGTGTAAGCCCTTTCTGGTATCTTCTTTTTCTTATGTCCTTTTACCAATTGTTCCTTGGCTTTTGCTTTATACAATTATCTTTTCTCCCCTTTTATCCTGAGTCTCCCTAAAGCCTTCCAAGTTTTTTCCACAAGGGGGTCTAGATCAAATCCAAGTCCTTTGCTAAGCCTGTATCTCTTAAATGCACAATTCAACAAAGAAAGACACTCCTGAGTTACATAGCCCAACTCCATACATTAGAGCATAGATAGGCCTTACTGATACCTGTGCACACAGAATTGAGGGAAATTTATTTATGAGAGACTTTAATTTCAATTATTTAAATTTCCTCTGATAAATTTTTGATTCTGATGTCAACTATTAAAATTTCATAGTTAAAATAACACACAAAATAATGGTTGTGCAGATACTTACTAATATAGGCTTAACACTGTGCAATATGTGATGATTTCACTAGGCCTATGATTTCTTATATAAAAGATACTTCTTTAACGATCTGTACAGCTAACAGAATAGCATTTGGGTGGATAATGCTATTCTTTTCCATGCTCTATCATTCAGGTCTCAATTTAATTGTCACCTGTTAGAGAGAACTTCCCTGACCCCCAAAGTGAAAGAAGTTCAAAAATCACCTTGTTTAATTCTCTGTATAGTATTTATTAATCTCTGATAGCATAAGGTGGATTCACCCTTGTTTAACTGTTTTTCTGGCTTTCCCAATTTCGAGAGAGCAGGGAACTTCTCATTTTATTGTTGTATCCCCAAATGTCTGGAACAGTTCCAGGCATGTTATCTAGGTACTCAAAAATTGTTAAATAAATAAATGAATATGTGGTCAATTTATTAAAATAGAAGTAAAACTTTTAAAAAATAAGTCATAAAATAATTTTAAAAAAATGGAAGTAGCTCACCAAATACCATGAATAATGTACCTAGTATAATTTTGTATTTTAAGAAGCAAAATAGGCAAGACATTGTTCTTCCTTATTTTTCTTTCTTTTATAATATTTTCCTTTTAATACTCTACAACATATTGACTTTTCCTTTAATAAAGGGAGATTTTTGACCTTGCACTATTCTTACAAATAGCCAATATTTACCCCCACCATATCCCTACACACATGAATACGTATGGATGTATATTTTATAGCTATAGTTTATAAATGTATTTCTTACCAGTTGCAGTCATTTTTATGTGCTTATCATTATTATCAGTGGTTATAAATAAGTATGAGGTTGTTATGTTTCCATCATTAGGTTGTAAATTCCTTGTGGGCAACAAGCATCTTGTAATGAAGAAATTAAAGCCGCCAGAACCATTACATTAAAAACACGATGCTTGCAAATACACTTTTGAATGTTCACCTCAGTGTTCTAATTAAATTCTAACTTTGGTATACATATCTCCTTATCTGAATGCCTTTAGCAATTTGCAATGACTTACTGAGTATTCTAACTCATCCCATATTGAATGGAAGCATATCAAAATTGTCTGCTATTCAAACGTGCTATCACAAATTATAAATAGAACACTGCTCTCTGCCAAAGGTGAATTAATTGTGATAAAGCTATTTTGATAAAATTTATTCCTCACTTAAGTGAAACACGGAGTACCTGATTAATTTCTACAACAGCTATGTTAAAAGCAGTGCATTTAACATCACACTTCTACTTCAGAATATGTCACCATAATTTTTTTAGTGAAATAGGAAAGCTCTTGCATTTGATTAGCTTCAAATGATGGCCCATTGGTGAATGCAAATAATTCGACAAAAGAGGCTAATTGTATAGAACAAGTAAATATTATACATACAGTGCTCATTTGCCTACAATTACACAGGTAATGTCTCTATTTAGTTTCTTAATTTCTCATTATAAGACAATTGCATCTCATCCAGCAGTGTTTAATTGCATTGTTTCTATTGCTAGAATAATAGCACATTCCTTTTTTTAAGATGTTAAATGACAAATAAATTTAGATTGTAATCACTTATTATTCTTTCTCTAAGTAAAACCGCTTAAGAGTTTCACTTGCAGAAAAAATCCGATTTCTTACTAATAATGGCCAAATGGGAGCATTCCACATAAGTCTGTATCTTATCATCTTCTTCATTTGTGGTCGTAAACATTATCTTAATATGTCTAGTTGGCTAATAACTTTACTGTTTGCTAAAAGTGTTGCCATAAAACTTTATAGTATTTAAGCTCACATACCAAACCCCTGTAATAGTTTTTGTTTCTATTGCTAACCTTACATGTCTGCATTGGTGAATGCCAGGTATATTTGGAATGACAACTGTATGGTTATGCTGAGTCTGGTCATAGTTTCTTATCCTAGTTCTCATTCTGTCCTTAACATCAAATTCTATTAATACAATGAGACAAGAATATTAAATAAAACTATCACCTTGCTTCTGAGTTATCTTGTAATAGTAGGTGAAGTCTTCTTCACAATTAATATTTATATGTGTTTTTTATTCCTGATTTGTTTTCTGAATGATTCACTTGCCCTTAGCCTTTTTCAAACTGTAAATTTTTATTGCTACCATAACAAATACCACAAATTTAGCGGATAACACAAATTTACTATCTTACAGTTCTGTAGGTCAGAAATATGGCATAGGTCTTGCTTTGCTAAAAATCAAGATATCAGTAGAGTTTCATTTTTTTCTGGAGGTTCTAGGGGAGAATGGATTTCCTTGCCTTTTCCAGCTTCTAGAGGCTGCCCACATTCTTTGACTCATGGCCCCTTCTTCCATCTTCAAAGCCAGGAATAGACAGGCAAGTCCTTCTTCTATGGCATCACTCTGACCTTTCTTCTTGTCACATTTCTCTCTGACTGCCAGAAAAGATTCTCCACCTTTAAAGATTCGTGTGATTAGGTTAGGTCGACCTGGATAATCCAGGAAAACCTCCCCATTTTAAGGTCTATCTGCAAAGTTTCTTTTTTCATGTATTAAAGATAGCATATTTATAGTTTCCAGGGATGGGGGTATGGACATCTTTGTGGGAGGACCATTATTCTGCCTGCTACATATAGTCTTCTACTGTTCAGTGTGTCCAGTACAGTTGTGTGCTTCCTGTGGATGGGAATGTTGAACTTCTTAAAATGTGATGTTAGGCTTATGAAGTCAAGTTTAATATCCGTTGCTTGTTAATGTTAGAAAAAGCTTGAACACAACCATGCTTCATTTCCAGCCTCAGTTTTCTCTTGTTTTTCCTCCCTCATTAATTGTTATTTTTCAGTGAAAATGAATAATAGAACTGCTATTTTTTTTTTCTTTTTCCGCTGGCATTGTTGCATTGCTGTACTGAAGAAGTTGCCAATTCTGTTGATTTTGTAGAGAAAGGCTGAGGGTCCAATTAAATTTGTGTCAATTCGGACCAAGAACTGTGCTTTTTCTCACTTGGGAATTCTTCCTCTTGAGCCAGATTTCCCAGGTACACCCAAGACTGATGGGATTATCAAAGTTTTATCTGGTGAGAAGGGAGCCTAGATCTCTAGGCAACTCTTGTCAACTAACATTGAGGATATTACTGATTCACAGTTGGGAGCTTTTAAGAATTTACATTGTTTGATTTATTTAATATTCATATTTAAAATGTTGCATGGATATATAATAAAACATATGTATAATATGCTTTATCTATTCTGGCATTCTTTAATAAATAGCATGATTATAGTTATACGTTATACATCTCTATAGTTATACATTATAGTTATACTCTATAGTTATACGTTATACATCTCTATAGTTATACATCTCTATCTTCTTTGCAGCATTTTACTTTTTCCCCCTCTCAAATGCTTTGTGTGTTTGGTTAAATAAATCAGGGTGAAATATATGTAATTTATTAAAAAATATAATAATCCACTGAGAGGAAAAATATATTTTAGTGCTTGTTGAGTAACCTTAGAAAATAGAGTACATGTGTGTACTTGTAGGTTAAAACAATATTTAAAAAATACTGCAAAATGCTGGATATCCCCTTTGGGTTTAGACAATCTATTTTGAAATGTGTATTATTAGTTTTAATCAGTCTTTCCTATATATTTGCCTTTTGTGAAAAAAATACAATGCCAGGTTGCTTGATATACTACTAAAATTAAGCATGTAGATTTACCTGCTTTTTCTAATGGTGGTATGTATGATGATTCCCACACAAGTTAATGTTAATGAGTTTCTTAAATTTGTACCTCTCAATATCTAGACTAACTAGTGCCTTTAGGAGAGTATCAGAGTGTATTGTGTCTCTTCAGTGAATTCTCTTTAGATGTGCTTAAGATAGCCATATGGCTCTAAACTTACTAAATGCAGAAAATTTAACTTAGCTTTAGTCCTTTCATTCTTAGAAAAACAATCTTCATTTTGTTGATTAACTTTCATTTAAATGCTTATTTTATACTGTCTTTATTTGGACTATGGTTCATTAAGCCTCAATTTCCATTTAATTTTGCTTGTGTCTTATTGCTTGAGTTGCTGTGTCTCAGTTCACTAATGAAATGTTTTCTAACCTGTGAAAATTCAGAAGAGCTCAAAAATCCATATAAAAATACATTTCAGGTTTCTAAAAGAAAATTTCAGGTCTTCTGGGGCTATGGCACATTGTAAAACATAAACACTGTTCTTATTTCAAATTATAGTCTTTGAAGTCTTTCAATTCCCAGTTCCCATATGTTAAATCTACCTATTTGATAATGACGACATAAATTGCAAATGCTTTATTATTTCTCTTTGTGTCACATTTCAGAATTGTTCCTTGTAACCTGATCTCGACATCACTAAATTCAGTTTGAAAATATCACTAAAGTTTATCATCATTTAGACAATGTAAATATTAAATTGCGTTATATATGCATTGAAGTGAAATAAGAGGTGAATGCTCAGATACAAATAACATTAAGTTTTATTTATTTATTTGCTTATTTCAAAAGGTGTATAGGTTCAGGTCATGGAGTGGTTTAGGGCAAAGAAAGTAGAAATGAGAACACAAAAGTCAGAATTTTGTCAGTTTTGTGCATTTATTTCCTAATCCTGTATCTTGGCTAATGGGACTTTACATCTAATCACTTTTCCAGACCAGGGCTCCAGACTCAGCCAAACTTTCTGTATCCACCATCCATACCCAGATCTCTTTTGCTGACCTCCTTCCTAATCAGTGTTCCAGTGTGTTGGCAGTAAGGTGTGGAAGGCCAATAACTCAGTGATCACTATTTCCTGTTTTCCCCTACTTTTGCTCTGTTTACACACTTGAGTTTCTCTCTCTGTCTGTCTCTCTCTGTCTCTCTCTCTCTCTCTCTCACACACACACACACACACACACACACACACACACACACACCCTGATCCTTGATTCCAGGCCCATTCTCTAGAATAAGTTCTGATTTTTTTTCCTACAGTGCCTGACTATGCAGATCTGAAGACTTCCTACTGTTGAACATTCAACAATCTTTGCAGCTTATCCTACCCTAGCTATGACCATGTGTAACTTTTATTTGACTTTTACTGGGAACTACATTTTAATATACTGTATTGATTATAGATAAATTTCATACTATCAACGTTTGTAAATTTATCTCTTCTCTGTATTAAGGTAGCTTTCTACATGTAGAATATTAAAATTTACTGAACTAGAAATATATTTTTCTATTTCAAAGCCTCCATAATTTGATAAGATTAGATTGTATGGTTTAACCCAACAATTATTCTCTTATTCATTTTAGTGCAAATGTTCATTTTTATTCATTCATTCATGAAAATTTTATTGAGAAAATCCCAAATGAGATTTTCACTTATATGACCATGGAAAGGAGTATGTACTAACCTCTGAAAGCTTGCAATCTAATGGGTGAAACAGACTGTACATAAGGAACTTCCTAGTGATTGGAACTGCAAATAGCATTCTATTTAAAAATGCAATCTGGTTTTTGTAAGGTTTCAAAATATTTATACTTTTGAACAATAGACCCTCCAATATTCAAGGTATGTGATACTAGGCTCATAGGGCATGAAACAACATAATCAAGATAATGTGAGTAATTTTGATGAGCTCCTCCCATATTGAGAACTAAATTATTTATTGTGATCATAAATTCCATAATGTCATAATTCCAAATTATTGAGTTTCTTCATACATTTTGGAAAAACCCACAGGCCTCTGACTTATTTACAACCAATTTGTCAGTTAGATTTAAAATTTCCTGTATGTAGATCACATATTTGCTTTTCCTGTTTGTTTATTTTTGTCCTGTATAATTTTTTCAACTCCTAGGCTTGTAGACATTTCTAGTTTAGCCCATGTTATAACCATTCAACAATTTTTAACATCTTTAAAACATCATTTAAATGTATTTTGTTCATTAAGAACTGCTACCTCCTAAATTTAATGAAAAGATTGAGGGAAGAATAGCTGTTGACAGTAATTAATATTCTTGCATGTAGCAGCCACATAGCAATTAATTATTTTTCAGGGAATTCTTTTCACTGTTATTTTGTTAAGAATATTTCATTATATTATTTTTCAGCACTGTCAGTTTGCTAACACTGATATAGCTATTAATTTATTCATAAGTTGAATTCATTTTCTGTGTCATTTATGTAGCTTTTTGTTTTTCTTCAGCTTGCTTATTTTCTGTATGAAAAATAGATAATTGTCTTGACTAATTTCCTTCCAAATAAAAACTGTGTAGCATTCTTTTCTGACTCTTGGGAAAAATGTAATAATTTAAATAGTTACATTATACCATTGATTTCAACGTATTTTAAAATCAGTTTTAGTTTTATGGTATCTAAACTTCTAATTGATTAATCTTGAATATGGTTATCCTCCATAGTTTAATAGTTGCTAGAGCAAAGTGTTTGAGTAATCAAGGATAGAGCTAACAGCTGTCAGAATCTTCTAAGATGGGCTTTCTCTCAAAAGCAATCATATTAAAAATCTTGATATGAGAAAGAGAGAGAGAAGGAAGGAGACTAATACAGTTTAGTGAGAAGTCACCAGAAAATTTCTTACAAGCTACTTGGCAGGCAATAAGGTTGCTCTTGCCAATGGCGCTAACTGTGCTGACATGTTCAGTCAAGAAATGGTCATTTATATCAATAAAGATTGAGTTCCTCTATTATTTCCCCTTTGACAGTCATGACTTTTTTTTCAGTCTACATCTACATCACCATTGCTTCAAGAGACGAGGCATGTCTAAGTTCAATCATTCTGTATTCTGGGTGGCTGCAGACTGTGCTCCATCCTCTTGGGCATGTGTGAGGGAGGGTGTGGATGCAATTCATTTACTACCATTTACTTTGCCTATCACATTCTCTAACATTTGCTTCATTTCTACATCATTTCTTTTCATTGATCTCTCATTTGTCTCTTAGTTTCCTTTCTTGTTTTCTCCTTTTAATCTTTATTGATTTCTTTCTTTATTCCATTTTTTAAACCTAGTCTCCTTACATAATGTTTAATGAATTCATTCAATTTTTTTGGTCCATTTCTTTTTTATCTGATTGTGGCTTTCTTGTTTTATTTTTATTTTTCCTTTTACCTTCTCCTTAGTTTTAATCATTTAAAAAATTCCAACCCAAGGGAATATTCTTGTGGGTAGGTGCACAAATATTGATTATTTCGTTAAAAATCCATTATTTTATACCGTCTGTGCTGATTAACACCATAAAGTCCTGTCCTGTAAATTATGGAATAAACATTCTATTTTTATTTATTTATTTATGTACATTATGCCATCTTATAAGTTGCACTCTGGATATGCCTAAGTTACATATTTTGGCATTAGGAATATCATTATAAGGCAAATATTTTTTAGAAGACTTTTAATGTTGAGAGGTAAAAAAAATAAAGCTTAATAAATTTACATCAAATGCATTAAAATTCAACAGTTGTTAATTCAGATCCTTAATAAGAATCAAAACATAAAGGTTCTTTGTTGACTGAAACATCAAGTAACTTTGGGATTGGAAAAAACGTGATCAGTTTAATTCTTTCATAAAGTGTTATTCTAAATAAGAATTACTATAGACAATATCTGAGGTCCCCAAAATAGCACACTTCAAAAATTATTTGTCACTGCTAATTGAATTTTATGAGTGAATATAATGCATGTCTATGTAGATAGAATAGTTTTTAATTGAATCCGGGAGAATTTGGATATGGTTTATGTGTTGGCCAATCTACTTACAGGTTTAATCAAGAAATGGATATTTATATCAAAGAATAATGCTTATTAGTAAGAGCCAATCCAGTCACAGATTCACAGTTAACAGATTCAAAGGTTTGTGGTATACTCTGGCTCTATAAGTTTTATAGTTTTAATTAGGCTTTGTTTCCACACTTTTTCTTTTATTTGAGAAGTGTTAGTATAACATGCATTTCAGCCCTGTGAATTTGTTGAGGATAATGTTTATGTTTTATTCATTTTGATCCCCTCCTAGAACTGTTATTCACTTTGGCTGCTATTACACACACATCAGATGGGATTCATTGCAGAATACACAACTTTAGGCTAACCAGTCAGATACAAATATATAATACAAATATAAATGCATAGCTTAGTTCATTTATCACTTATATATAACAGTATAAGGCTTAATATGATCAATTCTATAATCCTAGTATAACTGTTTCCCAAACTTTGTTGAGCCCGGCTCTCTGTTTGCATCTTCAAAGTAATGTAGCAGATTTAAAAAACCTATATTAAATAAACCAAGAGAAATTTTCATGCTGCTGTCTATTTGATTATAATATTTGCCTATTTATCCTTTTATTAAATTTTATGTTTACTGATAAACAATAGATGTACATATTTTGGGGGTACATGTGATAATTAAATTCATTCATATAATTTGTAAAGATCAAGTCAGTGTAATTTGGATAATTACCTTAAATATTTGTATTTTTTATGCTAGAAAGATTCAAATTATTCTCTTCTAGCTATTTTGAAATATACAATAGCTTATTGTAAATTATAGTCACCCTACTGATTTATCAAACACTAGGTCTTATTTCTTCTATTAAACTGTATATTTGTACCCATTAATCAACCTCTCTCCATCTCCTTTACCCCCTGCTCTTGCCATCTTCTGGTAACCATCAATCTGTCTTCATGAAATCCACTTTTTTAGCTTCCACATATAAGTGAGAACATGCAATATTCATCTTTTTGTGCTTGGCTTATTTGACTTAACATAATGACCTCCAGTTCCACCCATCTTGTTGCAAATGCCAAGATTTCATTCTTTTTATGGTCAAATCATATTTCATTGTACATATACCACATTTTCTTTATCCATTCATCCATTGATGGATACTTAGGTTGATTCCATATTTTAGCTATTGTAAATAGTGCTGCAATAAACATGTGAGTGTACATCTCTTCAATATATTGATTTCCTTTCTTTTGGATATGTACCCAGCAGTAGAATTGCTGGATCATATGGTAGTTCTATTTGTAGTTTTTTGAGGAACATCCATGCAGTTTTACATAATGGCTATACTAGTTTACATTCTCCCAGACAGTATAAAAGTGTTTCCCTTTTTCAACATTCTCACCAACATCTGTTATTCCCAGTCTTTTTGATAAAGGGCATTTTGAATGAGGGTGCAATGACACCTCATTGTAATTTTGATATGCATTTCTCTGATGATTAGTGATGTTGAACACTTTTTCATGTACCTATTGAACAATTGTATGTCTTTTTTTTTTTTTTTTTTTATTTTTTGAGACAGAGTCTCACTTTGTTGCCCAGGCTAGAGTGAGTGCCGTGGCATCAGCCTGGCTCACAGCAACCTCAATCTCCTGGGCTCAGCGATCCTACTGTCTCAGCCTCCCGAGTAGCTGGGACTACAGGCATGCGCCACCATGCCCGGCTAATTTTTTGTATATATATTTTTTTTAGTGGGTCAATTAATTTCTTTCTATTTTTGGTAGAGACAGGGTCTCGCTCAGGCTGGTTTCGAACTCCTGACCTTGAGCGATCCACCCGCCTCGGCCTCCCAAAGTGCTAGGATTACAGGCGTGAGCCACCGCGCCCGGCCAATTGTATGTCTTATTTTGAGAAATGTCTGTTCATATCTTTTGCCCATTTTAAAAATTGGATTATTTGTTTTTCTACTATTGAGTTGTTTGATCTCCTTATATATTCTGGTTATTAATCTCTTATCATATGGATAGTTTTCAAATATTTTCTCCCATTCATTCTGTGTGTTGTCTCTTCACTTTGTTGATAGCTTCTTTTGGTTTAAAGAAGTTTTTAGCTTAATTTAATGCCATTTATCTATTTCTGCCTTGGTTGCCTTGTGCTTTGGAGGCCTTATACAGAAAAACTTTGCCCAGACCAATGTCCTGTAGTGTTTTTCCAGGGTTTTCTTCTAGTAGCTTTGTACTTTCAGGTCCTAGATTTAAGTCATTAATCCATTTTTATTTGATATTTGTATATGGTGAGAGATAAAGGTCTATTTTCATTCTTCTGCATATAGTTATGCAGTTTCTCCAACACCGTTTATTGAAGAGACTCTCCTTTCCCCATTGTCTGTTCTTGGTGCCTTGACAAAAATGAGTTGGCTGTAAATGCATGGATCTGTATCTGGGTTCTCCATTCTGTTCAATTGGTCTGTGTTTGTGTTTGTATGCCAGTAGGATGCTAATTTGATTGCGATAGCTTCATAGTATATTTTGAAGTCAAGTATTCTGATGCCTTCAGCTTCATTCTTTTTGTTCAGGATTGCTTTGGCTATTTGGGGTCTTCTGTGGTTCCATATAAATTGTAAGATTGCTTTTTCTATATCTGTGAAGAACGTCATAGGTATTTTGATAAGGATTGCACTGAATCTATAAATTGCTTTGGGTAGGCTTGTCATTTTAACAATATTTAGTCTTCCAATCTATGAGCATGGGATATCTTTCCATTTCCATTTTTTTGTGTGTGTTCTCCTCATTTTTTTCATCAGTGTTTTATAGTTTTCCTCATATAGATCTTTCACTTCTTTGATTAAATTGATTCCTAGGTATTTTATATTCTTTTTAGATATTGTGAATGGGACTGCTTTCTTGATTTCTTTTTCAGATTGTCCACTGTTCATGTTTATAAATGCTATAGATTTTAGTATATTGATTTTGTATCCTGCAACTTTACTGATTTTTTATTGGTTCTAATAGTTTTTTTGATGGAATATTTAAATTTTTCTAAATATAAGATCATATCATCTATGAACTAGGCTAATTTGTCTTTTCCTTTCCATTTTTTTCTTTATCTTGCCTAATTACTATGGTGAGGACTTCCAGTATTATGTTGAACAAAACTGGTGAAAGTGGGTATGTTTGTCTTATTCCAAATATTAGAGGAAAGACTTTCAATTTTTTCCCATTCAGTATAATGTTAGCTATGGGTTTGCCATGGATAAACCTTATTATTTTGAGGTATATCCCTCCTATACCAAGTTTGTTGAGGGTTTTTATCACAAAGGATGTTAGATTTTATTGAATGCTTTTTCAGCATCTATTGAAATGATCATGTGGGTTTTATTCTTGGTTCTGTTAATGTGGTGTATAACATTTATTGATTTGCATATATTGAAACCATGTTTGCATCCCTAGGATGAATCCTACTTGATCATGGTGAATGATCTTTAAAATGTGTTGTTGAATTTGATTTGTTAGTATTTTGTTTAAGATTTTTTGCATCTATGTTCATCAGTGCTGCTGGCCTATAGTTTTCTTTTTCTGTTGTGTCCTTGTCTGGTTTTAGTATTAGGGTAGTGCTGGCCTCATAGAATGGCTTTGGAAGTATTTCTTTTCATCAATTTTTTGAAGAGTTTGAGTAGAATTGTTATTATTAATAGTTCTTTAAGTGTTTGGTAGAATTCAGCAGTGAAGCCATCAGATCCTGGGCTTTGCTTTGATGGGAGGCTTTTTATTCCTTGTTATTGATTTGTTCGGGTTTTCTATTTCTTCATGGTTCAATCTTGGTAAGTCGTATTTCTCCAGGAATTTATCCATTTCTCCTAGATTTTCCTGTTTGTCAGCAGGAAGTTGTTCATAATAGTCTCTAATGATTTTTTTGTGCTTCTGTGGTCTCAGTTGTTATGTCTCCTTTTTCATTTCTGATTTAATTTATTTGGGTCTTCTTTTTTTCAAAACTAAAGGTTTATTGATTTTATCTTTTCAAAAAAACAACTTTTTGGCTGGGTGCAGTGGCTCACGCCTGTAATCCTACCACTCTGGGAGGCCGAGGTGGGTGGATTGCTCGAGGTCAGGAGTTCAAAACCAGCCTGAACAAGAGCGAGACCCCGTCTCTACTATAAATAGAAAGAAAATTAATTGGCCAACTAATACATACAGAAAAAAATTAGCCGGGCATGGTGGCGCATGCCTGTAGTCCCAGCTACTCGGGAGGCTGAGGCAGTAGGATCGCTTGAGCCCAGGAGTCTGAGGTTGCTGTGAGCTAGGCTGCCGCCATATGGCACTCACTCTAGCCTGGGCAACAAAGTGAGACTCTGTCTCAAAAAAAAAAAAACAAAAAAACAAAAAAACAACTTTTTGATTTGTTGATCTTCTACATATACATAGAAGATGTATAGAAATATATATGTGTATAATATATATATATATATATATAAGTATATTATATATATATTTTTTGAGACAGAATCTTGCTCTGTTGCCCCAGGCCACAGTGCAGTTGGTGTGATCATAGCTCACTGCAACCTCAAACTCCTGGGCTTATGCGATTCTCCTGCTTCAGCCTCTTGAGTAGCTGGGACTACAGGCATGAGCCACCATGCCTGGCTAATTTTTCTAATCTTCAATATTTTCTTTAGTCTCACTTTCATTTATTTCTACTTTGATCTATATTATTTTTTTATTTATACTAATTTTGGGTTTGGTTTGTTCTTGCCTTTCCAGTTCCTTGAAGTTCATTGTTAGGTTGTTTATTTAAATCATTTTACTTTTTGATGTAGGCATTTATTGCTATAAACTTCCTTCTTGGTACTACTTTTCTTGTAATTGGGTTAAATATTCTGTAAATGTTAGGCTTCTTTGGTCTGGTATGTAGTTTAACTCTGTTTCTTTGTTGATTTGCTATCTGAATGATCTGTCCATTACTGAAAGTATGCTGTTAAAGTCCTATATGATTATTGTATTTTAATCATTCTCTCCCTTTAGATCTATTAATGTTTGCTTTATATACTTGGGTACTCTGGTGCTGGGTACACAGATATTTATTTTATCCTCTTGCTGAATTAACCCCTTTATCATTATATAGTGACCCTCTTTGGCTCTTTTTACAGTATTTGATTTGCAGTATATTTTATCTGACAAAAGTATAGCTACTCCTGCTTTTTTCTTAGTTTCTAGTTGCATGGACTGTCTTTTGCCATGCCTTCACATTCAGCATATGTGTTTCTATAGGTAAAATGGGTTTCTTGTAGACAGTACACAGTTGTGTCTTTTTCTTTATCTGTTCAGCTAATCTATGCCTTTTAGTTGGAGAATTGAGTTCTTTTACATTCAGTGTTATTGATAAGTAAGGATTGACTATTAATACTTCCATTTTGTTGCTTGTTTTCTGGTTGTTTTGTAACTCTTTTCTATCTTCCTTCCTTTCTTACTGTCATCCTTTGTGATTAAGTGATTTTCTCTCTTAGTATGTTTTAATTTGTTGCTTTTTATTTCATTGACAGTATTAAAGGATTTTGCATTGTGGTTATGATGAGGCTTACAAAAAATATCTCATAGATATAACAAGTTATTTTAAAGAGATGACAACCTATCATAGATCACAAAGAAAAGAATGGAAACAAAGAAAAAATGAAAATACACTCTATACTTTAACCCAATTGCCCCCACATTTTGACTTTATGTTGTTTCAATTTACATATATTAATATTGCTTATCTCTCTATCTCTTAATAGGTTGCTGTAGGTATTATTTTTGATAAATTTGTCTTTTGGCCTACATACTAGAGGTATTAGTGGATTGAACATAACAATTACAGTATTAGAGTATTCTGTGTTTATCTATATACTTAATTTAACCAGTAGGTTTGATGCTTTCACTTATTTTGTTTTTGCATATTAGTGTTTTTCTTTTCTTTCATATTGAAGAACTCCCTTTAGCATTTCTTGTAAGACAGATCTGGTTGTAGTGAATTCTCTCAGCTTTTTGTCTGGGAAAGATGTTATTTTGCCTTCATATTTCATCTGTAGCTTTGCTGGATAAAGTATTCCTTGGATGGCAGAATACTTTTTTAATTTTTTTTTTGCCTTCAGCACTTGGAAAATTTTATCTCATTCCCTTCTAACCTATATGGTTTCCATTGAGAGGTCAGTTGACAGATGAATTGGAGCTTCTTTATATGTTATTTGCTTCTTTTCTCTTGCTGCTTTTAGGATCCTCTGTTTGTCATTGACCTTTGTGAGTTTGATTATTATGTATGCCTTGGGGTAGTCTTATTTGGGTTGAACCTGTTTGATACTCTCTGCCTTCTCTATGCCTCAATATTTAACTCTTTCAAATTTTGGAAAGTTTTCTGTGAGGCTCTTGTTCTCCCATTTGAACACTAATACTTCTTAGGTTTTGTCTTTTGAGATAATTTTCTATAACTTATGGGAGATCTTTATTTCTTTTAATTATTTTTTCTCCTCTGTGTAAATAGCCTATCTTCAAGATCAGTGATTCTTTCCTCTTCTTATTCCATTTTGCTGTTGGAATGATTTTTTTCAGTTCAGCAAATGCATTTTTCAGTTCCAAGGTTTCTGTTGATTTTTTTTTTTTTTTTTTTTGAGACAGAGTCTCGCTTTCTTGCCTAGGCTAGAGTGAGTGCCATGGCATCAGCCTAGCTCACAGCAACTTCAAACTCCTGGGCTCAAGCAATCCTACTGCCTCAGCCTCCCGAGTTGCTGGGACTACAGGCATGCGCCACCATGCCCGGCTAATTTTTATATATATATATATATATATATATATATATATATATATATATATATTAGTTGGCCAATTGATTTCTTTCTATTTTTATAGTAGAGACGGGGTCTCGCTCAGGCTGGGTTTGAACTCCTGACCTTGAGCAATCCGCCCACCTCGGCCTCCCAGAGTGCTAGGATTACAAGCGTGAGCCACCGCGCCCGGCCATCTGTTGATTTTTAAAAATTATTTCAATCTCTTTGTTAAGTTTCTCTGATAAATTTCTGAATTGTTTATCTGTGTTATCTTGGAGATCACTGAGTTTTCTTTAAACTGTTATTTTGAATTCTTGGTCAGAGAGTTCACATGTATACTGTCTTATTAGAATCAGTCACTGATTCCTTCCTTTGTCCATTTGAGGGGGTTTCCTGTTTGCTATTGTTCCTTGTGCGTGTTATGTCTATGTCTTTGTATTGAAGGATTAGGTATTTATTTCAGTCTTATCTATCTAGCTTATTTTGATTTTTATTGGACATGTTTGCTTCGAGTTTTTTTTTTTTTTTGTAATTTTCCTGTTTGTTTTCTTTCTTTATTTAATTTATGTTTTTTCCTGCTATATCATTGGCTCCTTTTTCGCACTAGATAGCATCTTAAGCTCAGGGTTGCCTCAGTTCTGGTAAACAATTAGCATGCCATCTATCCTGAATAGAGGAGGTCCCAAAAGGGATATCCCTGTAGTGTGAAAGGCTGGCTAGGGGTTTGTGCCCAAGGGACCTGTGGAACAATGCTCTTACAGTGTGGTGCTGCTAAACAGCTACTCTGATTTGACATCTCCTTTGGCTGAGTTACAGAGCAGATTTTCCTGTGCTGGGGTGGTAGTCCTGCCTCCCCCCTTTGTCTCTGGCTGTTCTCAGGGATATTCTCTCTTTAGGCACTCTCGATGCTTTCCATGAGTTAAAGCAAAGATAGTTATCCTATCTAGGAACCCAAGATGGTGGGGAAGCTGGTTGTCTGCCTCGATCTCACTTTTTCTAGTGTAGAAACCATGAGTTGGAAGAAATTTTCCACATGCTTCATGCCAGGCAAATTTGGGGGAAGGTGCATCAAAGATATGGAAGTCCAGTTCTGTTACTATCTGCTCAGAGTTTTTTCACTTCTCTGTGGCCCTGGGAACTGTCTTGTCCGCCTTATATTTAAGTTCAGGGATATTGCTAGTGATAATCTCACTGCTATATGTTTGTTTGTGTTTTTTTGTGGGGGAATGGGTGAAGCCAGTTTGCTTCTATTCTGCCACTTTGGAATCAGCAGTATCTGCCTATTTATTTTTAAGAAAACTACATATATTATTTTTACAGAAGGGCTCAAAACATGTGACAGCCTCAAAACCTTCCATTCTAGATAGTACCAATACTTTGCTCACTAATCCAGCTAACATTTTCTTGGTTTCTTTACTGACAAATTTAATCCTGGGTTTATAAATATGGTATTTTACATTAGGAATAAGTAGGCTTTAGCTATGGCTGTTTCAATATTGATAACACTTATAATCTTTAAAAGTTTATAGAAAAGTCTATTGAGAATTGTAATAATTGGGGTTGTCATTTATTTGTTTTCTGACTTAGCTTCTTTAGCAAGATCTACTTGGCAATTAGTCTGCATAAGTTCTGGGCAAACCCTATAATACGTACTTGGAGAGAACTTGTTTCCTTTGAAAATACTACATGATTTGGGGCTTGTGATAAATATTTTCCCACATGACAGATAAGAATTTTGGTGAAAAATCTTTTCTCTATTCTGCAATCAACCCACTCCTCTGTTGTTTCTTTTTTCAACTTTTTTTTAGCTTTTAATAATTAGTTATGTGGGTTTGTGTCCCTGTCCCACAGAAAGTCAGTGATGTATACTTGTGGTTGTTAGCCAAAAATGCAAATAAGAAACATAAAATAAATGGATTCCTAAGCCCTAACTCAAATGTTTTGAATCAGATTATCCAACATTAGGTTCCAGGAATGTGAATGCTTTTTTCCAATTTGTAGATTTGATTCTCATATGACTTGTTAGGTAAGAATCATTGTGATCTAGGCCATGGTATGGACTCATTGCCTCCCAAAAGAAGTCTAACTTAAATTCGATGCTTATAATAGAAATAATTATTTTTATAAGATATCATCAGAAGTGTAATTGGTTTATATCTAACAACTATATACAGTAGGCTTTTTGAGGCTGAAATTGAGTTGCATATTTGGTTTTGAGCCTCCTGGTATCCAACGGGAAGAAAAGGAAACAAAATTAATGCTATGTCTTTCACATTGTCTATATAAAATTTGGAAAAGCCCAAAATAATTTTAAATTTCTTCAAGTATATTGAACCCTCATAAATGTGAAGAGTTAAACCATTAGGGGTGAGTCAACTCTCACTAATTCCCTAAAATTAACCAATATGACGTGACATAAGTCTTTCCAGGAGGAAAAATAAATACAAAAGTAGAATTGATGGAGGACTGGAGATTTTGATGCTATAATTTCTTGGCAGTGTCCTACATGTTTCTGGGTACAATCTCGTCTTTTAGTAAATGATATTTATGCTACATTAGTCTCACCATTTTTTTAAAAGACATAGGGTCTCATTCTGTCACCCAGGCTGGAGTGCAATAGCATGATCATAGCTCACTGCAACCTCAAATTCCTGGGCTCAAGTAATCTTCCTGCCCCAGGCCCCTGAGTAGCTAGACTGCAGGTGTGTGCCACCATGCCTAACTAAATTTTTAGGGATCTTTCTGTGTTGCCCTGGCTGGTCTTGAACTCCTGGCCTCAGGTGATTTTCCCGCCTCGGCCTCCCAAAGTGGTGGGGATACAGGTATGAGCCACCACTCACGGCCTGACCACATTTTTTTCTTTAATATAGAAGTTAACAATTGGTACTCCATAAATCGTGAGAGTAATTTATATTTCTTTAAATTTTTTGTTCTGGTATAGTGACATTTAATAAGGACTTGCAATACCAATTTATCTAGTCACTTGGTTCATATCCTCATAAAAATGCTATCATGTAGAATATCAGTCAAGGTTCTGCTAGAGAAACAGAACCTGTTGAAGATATATATTAAGAGATTTATTGCAAGGAATTAACTTACAGAATTGTGGCTATGGGTGAGACAAGTCCAAAATCTATAGGGCAGTCTATCAGAAAAGTTAGGCTGGAACTCTTGTGCACAAGCTGCAGCTGCGGTCTACAGACAGAATTTCTTCTTCAGAAAAACCTTAGCTTTGCTGTTAAGGCCTTTGATCTGTTTGAATCAGGAATACCCAGAGTATCCTAGATAATCTTCCTCACTTAGACTCAACTGGCTAGGTCAACAAAAGAATTCACAACAGCATCTATACTAGTGTTTGCTTGAATAATGAGACTGTAGCTTAGGCAAGCAGGCACACAAAACTGACCATCACAAGTATGTACTTTTATTGTTCTAATTTGCCAGATTCAGGAAACTTACTTTGAGAAAGTTAAAATAAATTGCTACAACTAGTATATGATGAAACATTGAACTTGAGTCTGTCTACCACCAGAGCCCATATTGTAAAACCTAGAGGCTGAACAGGAAAACTGGCATTTAACCATTTACTTATTAAAGATATGAATGCTGTGTGTGCACACACACATGCACCACCACTAGCACCATATAGCTATTCAGGAAAAAATACAAAGGAATATTTAAGGTATTTGAATGCATTTGTTAATATTGTGGGGATTGACCAGTATTTTCATTACTTCAGTTAGCCTAATTTTCTTTTCTGAAGCTGTGAAAAATGATCAGTTCATTATAAATTAAAGTAATCTTGGAAATAATTTGACAGTCAATCATCATTTAATACAATTGAAATAAAATGTCAAGAGTAAACTATAAAAGACAATGGGATCACTCCCAGTAATTACTGTCAGTTTAAACTGAGGAAAACAGAATCTTATTTCTATCATTATCAGAATGAGGTAGTAATGAACCACAAATGTGAATCTGTAAAGTATTGCATTTAATTTATTCAATTTCTGCATATTGAATTAATGGATAAGTGGCAGAAATTGGAAAACAGTCACTATAAAACACTTACATTAGACAATAGCAGCTAAGGAAATATTTATTATTCTATTATTACTGATTGAATTTATGATACATTTTATTCTGCTGTGTGTGCTCAGAGATAGCTCTTAAATACGTATCTAATTTGACAAACAGGAGAGGCTAGATGGAGGACATTGGCTCCCCACAGAGTACTGAAATAAGGAGAGAGAAAAAGAGCAAAAACAGAGGTATAGACACCAAAAAATCCTTTGAAATGTGACATTTGTTCTAGAGTTTCACATTTTCAAATGACACACCTGCCCATAAAGTTTAAATCATTTGTGCATGCCTTGTTTCATAATTTCATTATTTTACTTTTGTTCAAATATTAGAAAATTTCCCAATTAGACCAAACATGTACCTGAGTAGCATCCCTGCTTTTGTTATTTTCTTTGTAAAATTTGTCTTTTATAATGAGCAAGACAATGTCCTTCCCTGCAAATGTTTACTTCCCTTATACTGAGTCTCTGCTCAGCATGGGATGTTGCCCATAGACTGCAAGAAATTCCATCCTTTCTAGATCCCAAATTATCACTCTATCTTATGTCCTATTATTCTTCAAAACAAACATCTTCTTTGAGTCATATTGGGCTATTCATACTCACCACATTTATCATATACACCACCAGACCCACAATTCTGCTCACACTATGGGCCTAACAGTGTCCTCCCACCTCCTTTCCATATATATGAATCCTGTCCACCTACAAGCCCAGATCTTGTGAAATTTCTTTTAGCCTGATCTCTCCTTCTACTGAACTCAGATAGGATATCAAATCTGACAGGGGCTTAAAGATAACAGGCATCTGCTTCTTGAACCCCTTCGATGACTGTCAAGTCAGATGATCTGTGTCCATCTAGATTATGTTTGAAACCTCTAACAAAGGAGAACTCATTACTTTCTAGTGAAGTACAGTCTTTGGACAGTTTTGGAAGGTATTAAATAGAAAGTTCTTATTTTAAGACCTGCCTTGATATATTAATATAATAACTATTACAGTTTCTTCCTTACTTTCCTGTTCCTCCATATTAGACTATACACTTCTTTATAGCAAGAATAGATATTTATTCCCCAATACCTAACACCATACTGGGGATGTAGTAGATATTTAAATAAATATATTATATATGTGTATATTTAATTAAATACAACCTGGCTTTGAGCATTTCATTTTCTTACCTACTTTTCTCTGTATGAACCATGTATGTGTATGTGCTTCAGAACAAATGAACAGTTATAGTCTAACCTTTATACTTCACAATGGACTCATGTTCTCCTAGTTGCTCTATATAGAAAGGTAGCCTATGTTCACGTTTTCTAATTTTTCAGAGCTTCATCATCTTGCTGAGAGAAATTTTGCTTATACTCAATTAAACCCAAACCCAACTGTTACTACTTATACTATTTATTTTTATTCTTTTTTAAAAATCCCATACCATGTATTTCTTACCCTGTTTTTGTAACATTGGTGTTTTGTGATCTAAATGCAGGATGTTTTATTCTTAAAAATGTGTGCTATTATATTAGGCCTATGATTCCCCCCATCAAGATCCTTCTTGGATTTTGTTTCTGTTATTTCCTATTTGATTACCTAGCTAGATTCATATTACTGACAAATTGCATAATTATTCCTTATGTGACTTTATCCATATCATTGGCTTAAAATAGTGAATATAAGATGAGAAAGACTGGAGACCTAGCATTAGAAGTCAGTGTCTCCACCTTTTTGTCTTTCTTTAAATTGATCCATTAACTTATACTTTTTTAACCATAGTCCCTTACCCAGTTCTCACCACATAAGTAAAAACTGATGAGATGAGATTTATGATAGGAATATAATGGAATGACATGTACTATTCAAAAGAAATGAAATGATAATAGAAATGAGCATATCATACAACATTTTAGGGGTTACATACATGTGCATATTGAAATTGTTAGTAATCTTTATTATATGCATTCTCTCTATATTTAGCTTATTAATTATTTAGTTACAAATCTTAGTCTTACATAATTCTGTATATCAGTATATAACCATACACCTTACACATAAAAACAACCAATCTATTGTTGTTTAATATGAAAGGAGTTAATGGCAAAGAAGAAGAAAGTCTACTACCATTTTCAAGAGTAAATCATAGGAAAGAAAAATATGTAGGATAAGTACTAAGAAATACTTGCTGGAACTTAGCAAAGTGTTTCAAGGAAAATTTTCAAAAATATTACTTTATTCTAGAATAAAATGCATTCTGAAAAATATTAGGAATACTGTAAAATAATTTACTGATGAACAGTACCCTTAAGAAATAACAAATGATCAATGCGCTTTAATGTTTCTATAATATGTGTGCCACATCTCCTTAAAACTCCTTAGTTATGCCGTACTGTTGCTGAGGTTGTTTTATTTGTTTGAACAAACCTAAAGACTGTTTAGATAGTTAAACTGCTGAATTCACAGACAATTATATGAGGTTGTGCTGTTATGTTGTTAAATAATCGCATAAGATTTAGCACTTGAACAAGTGTCATTTGTTTCTGAGTCTCTCTCTATGATTAGCATAACATATTCCCAAGAATAAATGTTTCCACACTTCAGGGATCAGGAAAATAACCACACTTTAATTGTCAGGATGTGGCTAAGCACTGTCTTGTAAACTGTAGTATAACCAAACATTTATGATATCTTTTAAATATAATCTTACACTCTGTGAATGATTTTTATCTATTAGAAATTCCATACTGTTTGTCTGACTTAATGACTCATGGAATTGTAACCTAAAAGTGAAAACATTGAAAACATAATAAAATAAACAGTGGCATTAAATCACTAGAGATATAGTCAGTTTGTATTAATGGTCTGTACTTGTAGACAAGTAACTGTGCTCTCCTGTCTTAATTCTGTTTCAGTTAACAATATCAACAACCAATTTCAGCAGAAGATATATTTAAGTTTTAAAATATATATTTTCTTATTACAAAATAATAGTTTTCACTGAGAAAATTTTTAAAAAGACAGGGGCCTAAAGTAAGAGGAAAAACTTTGTTTTCATTTCATCACTTAGGACCAACAGCTAGTCTTTTTAAAAAAAATGGTTATTAGTATCTATAGATTTTTTATAAGATTTGGATTATAATCAACATACTGTTTGTTAACATTACTTTTTTCTTAGCAATGTATTCTGAACACTTTTCATGTCATTAAATATTCTTCTAACACATCATTTTAAAGTAATAAAATTCTATGCTATGGCAGAATTTATTTAGCCAATCTTCTATTGATGGGCATTTAAATTGACTTTGATCTATTGATGAAAGTAAAAAGCTTGATGTTTTAAAAATGCTTTTTAAAAAATGAATGTATACAATTCTGGACCTGGTTTTATATAAGGAGTATATATTTGTTTCATATGCATTCAAAGGAGCTCATCTTCTATTCTCTATTTAAAATCGTAGAATCACATCAATGTAATGAAACAAATGGCTAGCTCAAATAATTTTTTAATGCATTCTGATGGAAGCTTGTAGATGCCTGCATTAAATCCTATATTTGAACTTTGAAATAACTGCTATAGCCTATGACTGATATTCCTTAGCATGCAAGTTGCTACTTTAAAATGGCTGGATCAGGCAGGTGTGGTGGCTCACGCCTATAATCATACCACTCTGGGAGGCCAAGGCGGGAGGATTGCATGAGCTCAGTGAGTTCTAGACCAGCCTGAGCAAGAAAGAGATCCTGTCTCTACCAAAAAATAGAAAAAAAATTAGCCGGGTATGGCGGTGTATGTCTGTAGTCCCAGCTACTTGGGAGGTTGAGGCAGGAGGATTGCTTAAGCCCAGGAGTTTGAGGTTGCTGTGAGCTAGGCTGATGCCACGGCACTCACTCTAGCCTGGGCAACAAAGCGAGACTCTGTCTCAAAAAAAAAAAAAAATTGGCATTAACTGATCAACACTTATATACACATATAGTAGTCACATTCATCGGGTGTCAGGCAGATGGGAGGGGGGAGGAGGGGATGGGTATATTCACACCTAATGGGTGCAGTGTGCACCATCTGGGGAATGGACACGCTTGAAGCTCTGACTTGGGTGGGGCAAAGGCAATATGTAACCTAAACATTTGTACCCTGTAATATGGTGAAATAAAAAAAATAATAAAAGACACACAAAACATACAAAAAAAAAATAGATTTCCAAACTAATTGCTGCATGGGGGGACAGGGAGAATGAAACTTTTGCAGTTATTTTTCAAAGTTCCCAAAAAACTATCTGCAAAAGTATGTTGAACCAAGAATGTGCACGTGTTATACTTTTAGATTTATAAAACAAATATCAAAAGATTTGAAACTTAAATTTGATTAAAAAATGTATGTCAATCTTTTAAATGGATTATATGATATTAAGGAAAGCTGGAGAATTTTTTGCTGTCCTGGTGTGAAATATAGCTTTGCTGTTTGAAACTATAAAAAACAAATGTGCACATGATAAATCGAGGCCTTGCTGTATACCTGTAAGAATCTGTCTGTCGTGTGTCCCTGAAGTACACTTTGAGTGGATCTGTGTGGGTTATTTAAAATGAAATCTTTGGCAAAGTTAGTTAACTGAGTTACAATGTCCTTCATCAGCCGTGTAAAAATCAAGGTGGCAAATCTTATTTGAAGTTTCTTAGTAACCTCTTACTTAACTTCAACAGCCACTGCAAATTGGACAGATGCTTACTAGAATTTAGTTCAAGTAAAATTAGAATAGAATTTAAGTAAAATAGTTTCAAAAATGTGGAGAGAATGAAACTGTTCTATAAACATATGAAAAAAGACTAGCAAAATAAACATAGACACAGTGATGTCTGACATAGAGAGGTACCTTATGTAATGAGAAGGATATTTCATATTAAGAACTGAGAGAGATTTCTCAATGCAGGGGAAGTCATAGAATTACCAACTCAAAAAATATTAAACGCCACTAGATAACTATCTCAAAGATGGGTTTTAACAATAATTAAATCAAATGAATAATGAAATAATTAAATCCAAAATCAGTAATTAAATTCAGGGTGATATGATTCCCTCTTGGCCCTTGTGATTTCTAGTGATTTATTAATTGATTTTTGTTGATTCTGTGGATTAGTTATATAATATAATAAGTACAACAGAAAGTATAACACAGATCTCCAACAAGGCCATGCCTAAATTGGGCAGGAGAAAATCCCTATGTAGCTATTTATTTTTTAACAAAAAAATAGTTACTAGAAAATGTAGAGATATTAACAGACTGTGGAAAAATTTTGTATTGATTTACTCTAATGCCTTTTATTTTACCTATTTATACTTTTAAAGAAATGTAAAATATGTTCTAGATACAAAAGATTGTATATGCCATAGAAGAGAGTTTAAAGAATAAAAAGAGGCCGGGCGCTGTGGCTCACGCCTGTAATCCTAGCTCTTGGGAGGCCGAGGCGGGCGGATTGCTCAAGGTCAGGAGTTCAAAACCAGCCTGAGCAAGAGCGAGACCCCGTCTCTACTATAAATAGAAAGAAATTAATTGGCCAACTGATATATATATATAAAAAATTAGCCGGGCATGGTGGCGCATGCCTGTAGTCCCAGCTACCCGGGAGGCTGAGGCAGAAGGATCACTCGAGCCCAGGAGTTTGAGGTTGCTGTGAGCTAGGCTGATGCCACGGCACTCACTCTAGCCTGGGCAACAAAGCGAGACTCTGTCTCAAAAAGAATAAAAAGAAATGAAGTCCTTTGTATCAGCTGCCAGTTTTGAAAATAGAGCAGAACACCACCATACCTAAACCACCTGGGGCATGGCCTCCTGAATCTTATCTCTTATTCTCCCTTCAGAAATAACCACTGTTCTCAATTTAATGTTACTCATTTCTTTCTTGTTCTCCATAATTTTTACTGTATGTTATACATGTATAACTAAAAATGATATGGTTTCATTTTGTGTAATTAAAAATACTTTATTGTATTTTATTTTATTTCATTTTTTTTTAGAGACAGGGTCTCACTCTGTTGCCCAGGCTGGTATACAATGGCATGATAATAGCTCACTGCTGTCTCAAACTCCAGGGCTAAAGCAATCCTCCTGCCTCAGCCTCCCCAGTTGCTGGGACTAGAGTCATGCACCATGACACCTGGCTATTTTTTTTATTTTTTGTACAGATGGCATCTCACTATGTTGCCCAGGCTGGTCTCCAATTCCTGGCCTCAAGCAATCCTCTGACATTGATCTCCCAAAGTGCTGGGAGTACAGGCACTTGCCCCCATAATTTTGTTATATAAATGTATTTATTCATTTCAATGTATTCATTCTTTTGTGATTTATTTTTTACTTATATTCTTTTTCAGATTATACTGTGATGGTGACAGCATCAGTGTTTATTCATTTCCATTGCTGTATAATATTTCGTAGTATAAATGTATTGTAGTTTATCTCTCATTGTGGATAAGCATTTGGCCTGTTTCCAATTTTTTTGCCATTAACAATGCTGTGATGACTATTCTTATACTTGTTTCTTGGTGTACATAAGAAAAAATGTCTCCAGGGTTCATATATACTTAGGAGTTGAACTGTTGAGTCTGTATGCATATTTTGAATTATATTAGGTAATGCTAAATTCTTCTCCAAATGAGATGTACCAATTTACACATCCACCAACATGTGTTCACTTGCATCTGTAATCAGACCCTCAGTATTTGTTTGCTCACTTTTCTTTTATATTATTTGTTGGAAGCTTATTGATTCAAAGGAATATTTTACATATTCTAGATACTAGGTCTTTGTCAATAATACATAATACAATGTCTTCTCTTAATTTGTAGCTTATCATTTTACTCTCTTTGTGGTACCTACGACCAAAACAGGCATTAATTTTAATCTAATAGAATTTATTATCCTTTTCTTTTCTGGCTTGTACTTTGGAAATCTTTTTGAATTTTGCTTTTACTAGAATATATAGTTTAAGTTTCATATCAGTAAAAAACTTACCAGAATAAGGCTATTAATCTCAAAAGATAACTTGCACTTGTCTAAAAATTATCAAGATATATATATATCTTGATAATTTGTATCTATTAGGAGATATATATCCTAATGATTTTGTATATTTACATATAGAAACAATTCATGCACACATAATATGTATACATATGTAACAATTTCTTTTAAGGTTTTTAGCTTAATTTTAAATTTCAGCTATTGGCCTTATCATGCATAAACTACTTTTTTTTTTTTTACTTTATTTTGGTAGTCAGCTCCTGAAAAAACTTCTGTTAATACTTTACAGAAGAGTGATAGTTGTGAATTTTCAGCTATTTGTCTTTGAATTTTCTCATTGGTAGATACTGATTTTGTTCAGTGACATGAGAGAAACTATGGGATTTTTAGTTTTATAAGACATCATCGTGTTCATGATTTATTGTTCTTTGGACAATTGATTCCAACCCAAATATCCTATGAAATAAAATTATTTATTCAGTGCAATATGTTTTACAAATTATTATATGTAGAAATCACTTTACTGTGTATATCAAATTTTACTTTCTAAAAGCTCCTTCCATTAGTGCTAATGTGTTTGTCCCTTTTAAAAAATAATCTCATAATTATTGGGCATTTGGTGAGGAGGAACAGATTAGAAGATTGTTCATCTATATTTTCAAAGTGATGAAATAGCAATTCTGTCTTTTATAACTTTTGCTGGCTGGTTTCTGGCAACGTATTTTCTTAGTTGTTAAAATGTTGAAGAGCTGACTATTAACTCTAATTTTCCCAGGTATAAGAGGAAGAACTGTCATTGGTTAATTACTCAATATAGGTTAGGAAATATTCTGGCCACATGAACTCTGATATTCTTCATTCATGCATTCATGTATACATTCAACAAATATTTTTTTGAGTACGTTCCATATGCCAAGCTCTGTTCTAGGAATTGGGATAAAGTGTTGAAGAAAACAGACAAAAAGACAAAAATTCTGACCTTGGTGGAACTTAAGCAATTAATATGATAGATTACTTCATTGCAGGTATCTAAAAATTGAGAAATTCCATAGGAAATAGCATGTGGCCCTGATTCTAAAATTTTAATGTCCATGTGAATCACCTGGGGAACTTGTGGTACTGCAGATTGTGATTACATGGGTCTTAAGTGGAATCCTGAGATTCTGCATTTCTGGCAAGTTCCTGAGAGATGTCATTGCTGTTAGTCTGGGAACACAGTTTGAATAGCAAAGATTGTATGGTACGTGGGTGGGGATCAAAAGTGGGGAGTGGGAGGGATACTGGCTACAATTTTAAATATGACAGGGTGTGCCTTATAGAGAAGTTGATAGTTAAGCAAAAATATGAAAGAGTTGAGGGATTTTAGCTATATACTTACCTCGGGAACTAAAACCAGCTGGTTCTGAGGCCTTTAGATGGGAGCATGCCTGGCAAGGAGGCCAGTGTGGATGGAGTAGAATGAACAAGAAGGAGAGTAGTAGAAGATCAGATTTGAGAGGCAGTGGGTAGGGGCAGAAATGCGTGGACTTATACACCACTGTTAAGTGTTATTGGCATTTACTCTGAGATGGGGAACCACTCCAAGATTCTGAGCAGGGAAGTGACATGCTCTGACTTACGTCTTTAAAAGATTACTCTAACCTGAAAGTAGGACACGCTTGATGTTTTGGTAAGGTGGGTGGGTGGGGGGCGTGGGGAGGAATGGCAGGGGCAATATATGTAACCCTAACAATATTTGTACCCCCATAATATGAAAAAATTAAAAAATTAAAAAAAAAGATTACTCTAGCTACTATATAGACAATAGACTGTCTAAGGACCAGAGTAAAGGCAGTGAGAGCAGTTAGGAGTCTGCAAAAATATGTGGTGGCTCAGACTAAGTTTGTAGCAGAAGAATTGGTGAGAAGTGGTTATACTTAGAACACTTTTTGAAGGTAGAGCCAAGTGAGCTTATTGATGTCTTAGATGTAGGCTGTGAGAGAAAGAAAGGAGCCAAGGATGAATTCCAGGTTTTTCACCTTAGCTTCTGGAATGATGGAGTTGCCTTCAACTGAAATAGGAAAAGGCTACATTTTCAGGTACATGTCTGAAGTTTAGTCTCTGTAAGTGTTGAGTCTCTGTGTATTGATTAGGACTCCAAATAGACATATGGAGTAGGCAACTAGATATTTGAGCCTGGAGTTCAGGATAAGGACAGCACTGGAGATCCAAATTTGCTCTGTCATATCATTCTTTGGCTTCAAAGACCACAGTGCTCTTCTGCTTCAGTAGTAAAAAAGAATCAACATTGGTCACTGTAACTGGTTGTACATTTACTCAAAGCAATTCAAAAATATTTTTTAGCAGAAAAATTGAGTTGGAAGTTCATCTTTTTAGCTGCTTTGCTTGGCTACTGTAGACAGATGTCATTAAGTCAATGCTTGGCAGCTTTCGTTATGTTCTAAAGAGCCATGTTCATCTGGGTGTGACTCAGTTTTTCTGGAATCCACTCACTTCTGCTATGCCTTGTTAGGAGTAAGAAAACCATATGGTCAGTGATCTGGGGGTATAGTGAAGAAATTTGTGTTTTTTCAGTGTTGGAAAGGTGAGGAAGTGGTAAGATGAACATCATAGTCTTCACATCCTACAGTGGAATAATGACAAGCATGTCCTAAATGATTTATCAGAGGTTCCCTGGTAGGACAGAGCTCCAGTTGCTCACAGCAATAACCTGCTCATTAATACCACTTAACTGGCTTTCCTTGCATCCTTGCCTCGCATTCTACACTTTCTACTTCTTCCTCGGATCACCTTCCAAGTCAACTCTTTGCACTCAATTAATTCCATGTATCTGGCTAATTTAAGAGAGGTGATTATGTAAAATGTGCTTAATTAGTCTATCCAGGATAGTTCCTTTTGATATCTACAATAGTGCTTGACAAATAGATTGTCAATACGTATTTGCCAGACTGGTGAATGACTGTAACGTTTCTTAATGATCATTACGTAGTAGTAGTATTGTTGTTACTATTATTTTAGGCAAATATATTTTTATAGGACACAGGTACATTTTCCTTGGTCACCACGACTGCCAATCTTAATCCTTTCCCTGATTTCCAAAAGCAAGAATTCTTAAAAATGTGATAAGTATGCTTCCAGTTTCTGTGTGTGTATATATGCTAGTTTGACATGTACCTAAATCACATTATTTTATACATGTGATTATGTAACTTGCTTTTTTAACTCAAATTTATGATTTTGAGTTTTATCCATGCTGCATATTTCTTATCTTTTATTTAATTAAAAATTTCCCATTCTGCTTTCTTCCTTTATGAGGCTTGAAGCTTTTAAAATCTATTTCTATTTTTTAGTGATTTTCTATAAATCTTTTAGAAATATATATGAGTTTCTATTTTAAGAGTTATTACAAGGAATGAGCTAAGATTTTACCACTGCTAAAATCAATGAGCCTTTTTATTCTTATGCCAAAATATAGGCCATAATTAACCTTTCCACCTAGCTACCCTGTTTTTACTTCCATCATAGTGTTTTCTAGAACTTTAGTTTGAACTTGGCCCTAAACATCAAAAGCCTTATTATTATCTTTATTAGATCTTATTTAGATTAGTGGTATTTTATTTCTTTTATTTACTTCTTGAACCCATTTCTTTCTTTAAATGCACTTTTCATGTTGGTGAAGTGTCTGCTTAAGTCATTAGACTGTGGAGGTTAATCTAGGTCTTGACAAGTAGAGTTTCACCAAGAGGGAGAAAGGATGATGTATGCAAAGCAGTAATATCTGGATTGCCTTTGCATGTGGTGGAATATCTATGCAATGCATTACCCTCTGAATACTGCTTTGTGTTGCTGTAATGGTTTGTAATGCAATCCATGGTATGGTAAATATGTACATCAAAAATAAACTTACAGGAAAATGCACAAACATCATAGAAAGTGACCCAAAAGGAAGTGGTATATTTAATATGTTAAAATACACAAAAATTGTTATGGAAATATTTCTTTAGAGCCTCATGCAATGCTAGCATAAACAAATACAATGAACTTGTCAAATTAAATTTAAAAATACAATTTACACATACTTTCAGCCTCATCGATTAGGCATTATGGCTGAAACTTTCAATCTTGGTAGACTGTAGATCTGCATTCTTCTAGAGTTATCCTAAAGTGCCATGACAAACCCTCATTTTTCCCCTTCTCTTTAATACTGACGTGATCATATGTCTTAATTAGTTCTCTACTTGTTAACACATTAACTGCCATGTGAGTTGTATTTAACCCATGCTAGTTTTGAGCCCGGGGCCTCGTGAAGCAAAACCTGGGCAAAATCCTGCAGTTGGTTTGTGAAAATCTTGCTTGTTGATGTTCTTATTGTTACAATTAATATTGACAATTTAATTCTAAAAATGTGGATTAAATGAATAGAAGTCAGTAAATTTTATTTTTCTATTATGTTTACCTTTAAATTACACTTAAGTCAGACAAGTCAAGAAAAACACTTTATCCTTATGAACTATTTTTCAAGTTTTCACATTGCTTTTTACATTACTAATTTTCAAGTTTTTGTATTACTTTTTATTGGAAAAAATGCAGAAAACAATAAAAAATAATAAATTTTTCATTAAATTAGAAAGGATCATTTCGTTTTCAAAGTTTTTATTCTGTTTTTGTAATGAAGCAACATGGCCCCAAGGAAAAAAAATTTTTTTTCTAGTGTGGCAGGCAATGTGTTAATTTCATGCAATCTCACCACTACCAGTGCTTCTTTAGTAGTAGCTCCTTCCTCTTGTTAGCATTCTTACCAAAGAGTTATCAGAAAATTGAAATGACTAAAAACATATATAAAACACAGAGCCCATGAACAGCCTGTGGAAGCTGGAAGGCCTTGCACTGCCAGAATCCCATTCTCGTGCCTTTCCAGTCACTTACAGTTGCAGAAAAGGCATGTATCCTCATGCTCAGCATTGATTTGCTTTCTGTTATACACAATGTTGTGATTCTGGCTCTTAGCTTTTTGGGATTTCTGTGGTAGATGTCACCACTGGTAATTTCAGGATCCCCAGTGTTCCAACTTCTCAATCAAATACGAAGCCATGTTTTTGGCTCACTATAATACCATAAATTCTATTGTATATTCCTCATAGCCTGATGATGTTAAAGGGGGAGAAATACATTTTTTTTTTTGTGGATTCTAGACTACTAATTTGACTTTTCACTTAGACTTTCAATGCATGCTATGGGCAATCCAAGACCATCACCATGACAAATTAACTCTCTGTCACAGACATAGCTGTTGTCTCTCCATATCTGGAGACCCTCAGAGCATTGTTAAAATATGACAATGTTAAATGTTAATTTTTATTGCTCAGCAGAGTTAATCACATATATCCAGGAAGAGTCCATTTTCAATTAAACAGTTCTCTGTTCTCTATCTATAATTCCCTCAAAGGAACCAATCGTACTTAAAAGGGATTCAGAGCCTGCCGTATTTTTTATGGTCCATTCTCATGAGAGCATATATTTATTGTACTGAATTTCTGGCATTTAGTGTTATATAAATTCCATTTTAACTCCCCTTAAGATTACCAACACCCAAAGGAACAACTAAATTTTAACTTTTCATCTGTACACACGCACACTCACACACACTCAGCAGATGTTGCTAAAACTTTAGTTTATGCTGTAGGCCCTTTTAGTGACAAAGTTTTATAAGCTGGTAAATTTATTTAAGAAAAATTAATATTTTTTTAAATATTAGAAGTTATCTTTAGTCATTAAAAATAACTAATTCATACCAAAGCTTGATAAAAACAGCCCTTTTCTCAGGTTTATACTGTTATAACTTTAGGGTTTTAAAACCAATTCTAAATATTCATTCTAATTACTACTTCGTATATTATATTCTTATTCTACTTTTATCTCAGGAGGATTTATGACTTCATAATATTTTGTTGTGGTATCACCATTTAAGCTTTAAATCCACTAAAATGTACTTTTTGGATAATAGTAAACTATATGCTATAGTCTTATGAAAAGACGAATTTACCTAGTTTTTTTATACAGCCAGATTTTCAGTAATTCAGCATATACTTTACTACTGAATTTACATTCTCAATTTGAAATCCAGTGAAGAAATTATCCTTTAATATTTCTTCTGGTTTCAAAAACACGGTCCAGTTCTCCAAGTGTTACATTTTATCTGAAAAATATATGAGAGAGTATGAACATTCTTGAGCCTAAAGCATTTAAGTTTGATTATTTTCAAAATTTGATGTCCCTTCAGTCTGAAATTAAAGTTAATTCCCAAATAGTAAAAGGACAAATAAAATTAAATTTATTATCACTGAGAAAATTAGACTATCCTTAATTATGTCTTTAAGAAAACACATTGAATGTAGCTTTTGCTGATTATATCCACTTTTAAAGTGGCACTTTCTTGGTGTGCTTGGCAGAAAATGGAACTTGAGAAAGATTAAACTGCAGCATAGTAAATCACGTTTGAATCTAAGTTTTAAATTATTTGACCAATACTTTATCCTTAGATTGGCCCTGAATATATTTTGCTCAGCCATTAGTTAGGTATCATGCATTTCTAACATTCTAGTTGATTTTCTATGACAGTTTAATTTACTAGCTGCTCTGGTCTTCCAACTGTGCATGTTATAAAGAGTAGTTATTCTTTAGGTTTTTTGGCAAGTTTATTTTAAATCTACTCACAGAAGGAAAACGATTTCTAACTCTTCTCCATTTCTTTTAGCATTTGTTCTCATGTTGTTTCATCCAGGTATTCTGTCCTTTCTGCCTCTTACCTAGTTGAAAACACAGATGAATCCATAAATTCAAAATAACTATCTCTTTCTTTCTAATATTAGATAGACTTCTTAACAATAGTATTTTATAATCTATTGTGAGAGTCAAATCACTATTAAAAAGTAAAGTTTTCTGAATGTTACCAAATACGTAATGTAGGACAATGCTTTAAGCATATTTTTCTCATTTAGTAATAATTTGACTTTATTTTTACATACCTGGAGTAAATATTCTTAAGAATATTCTTAAAATATTTCTCAGGTCACATTTATATAAGCTAATCAGACATGAAATAGATAAGAACTCAATATCCTAGAAGAACTATGTTATAACAAGAGATAAGTTTGTGTGCGTATGTGTATATATACACATGTACATATATTAAATTTCTAGAGATATATATTATGGATTTTTATGTTTGATTTAAATTCTGTGTAATATGCATTTACACATACATCTGTATGTTTACTGAAGTATTTTAGTTGTAAGATTTCCATGTAATTTGTCTCCAAAGTACTCTTTTTTTCTGGTCATGGTAAATTTCATATTCTTTGACAATATCTTTTGTTTATTATCACTAGAAACACTTCTCTTGAGCTAGGTTGTTAATTAACTGTCATTTTTGTATAGAGTGTAAAATAGGAATGGAAAGAAGAGTACATGAGCAAATGGAATTTCACACATTATTGACTGTTTTAGTGTCTTCAAACTTCAAAAATATATATTGATATTTTTATACTGTATAAGTTCATCAGAAGCCTGAATTTAATCTTTGATTCATTACACTAGAGCACTGTAAAGAAGCCGTTTAACACTGAATAAGAGTATCTTAATGTAGCTTTCAAAGTAGCCATTAAGGACTTATCTTTGCTTTTTGATTTGTGCATTTTCTAAATGACTACCATTACCATTGTAGCCAGCTTTGTGTGTGCATTTATAGAGCTTACGGTATAAACCCAGAAACATAGAGCACTGAGAGGAATAATATCAGAAGTGTTTCACCTTTGGCCACTATTGTCAACTGACAAATGACATTATTCCTTTTAGATTTTTAAAATAAACACAATAAGTAGAAAATATACATCTAAATCAGTAGAGTCATCTCAAAGAAGTCAGACTTCTTTGTTCCAGTGATTCATTAGCTCAAGTACACTTCAGGTTTCCCTTTTAGAATTGCTTTCACAGGCCAGTTTATGAAGCAGAAAATAAAGACTCATTCCTTTGCGGTTAAACCTTGTTTTTGGCCAAAAGTGATGTTGTCCAGTGTATCACTATTCTCTCTTTATTTATTTATTTTTTTGAGACAGAGTCTCGCTTTATTGTCCAGGCTAGAGTGAATGCCATGACGTCAGCCTAACTCACAGCATCCTCAAACTCCTGGGCTCAAGCAATCCTGCTGCCTCAGCCTCCTGAGTAGCTGGGACTACAGGCATGCGCCACCATGCCCAGCTAATTTTTTCTATATATATTAGTTGGCCAATCAATTTCTTTCTATTTATAATAGAGACGGGGTCTTGCTGTTGCTCAGGCTGGTTTCGAACTCCTGACTTTGAGCAATCCGCCTGCCTCGGCCTCCCAGAGTGCTAGGATTACAGGCGTGAGCCACCACGCCCGGCCTTATTCTCTTATTGGATCTGATTTTCAATGAATTTTAATTATTCCTAAAGTTCAAAACTGTCTTTAGAAGAATGAAGACTTTCAACCATTGAAACTATTGAAAAGCTGGACTATGAGATTTGAAGTTTCAGTATTCACAAACGGCATCATTAGTTTTTGTTTTCAAATAAGGAGATAAGCAAGAGTCTTTCATCAGAAATATCTGGAGGTTCTAGGAAAAGCAGATCCTGTCCAGAAAGCCATGGGATCCAGAGACAGGGTACCATGTCATGGTCAGGCATGTCCTTAATCCCTAAACTTTATTTCAAAGGCATACCTTGAACATGTTGGATAAGCCTTATGTCTCGTAGGACCCAGGATACACTGCATTCCCAAGCTCCAAGCCCCACAAGGAGGTTATTCAACTGCCCATTTTCCCATTAGAAGTTATCTGCTGCTATGAATGTATGGATGATGTGGGGCATTAAGATAAAAGGGAAAACTCCATGGGGAGGCTTAGGGCTTGGGGAGAGATGTAGGCAAATGAGATGGAGGGGAAGGGTCGACATAAGGGTCTGTTTAGACAGTTGGCTGATGGTGATTTACCAGATATGTTTCACTGCTAGCCCATACAGAAAGCCCCTGACATCTTGACTGAGGCTGGACATTTTCTTCTGGCAAGGATCAGTGGAAATGGAAGAACCATATGTTCATATTCTAGATGTAGTAGCTATATATTATCTTCAGTAGGGATGAGAGTTTAGCATGCCATTGTATAATGAATGGAAGTGCCGGATGTAAAGGAGTCTGATGAATGGGAGAGATGCTTCACAGAGCAAGGTGAAAAAGAAGATGATAAAAGCAGGGCCAGTGACAAGGAATTATGAAAATAGAATTAGTTATTCTATATATCTGCCTTATAGTTTATAATTGAATTCATTGAACTCTTCATCAGCATGTATTCATCATTACTGAGGATTGAAAATATACTGCATCTAGAAATAATCCAAAATAAAATTGATTTAATATACTCCAACACCACATTTTGAAAATAATTCACTTATGACCAATTATGGAATTGCAAAAATGGTTTGATAATGGAAAATCTATTAATATAATTCACCATATTAATATATCTAATAAAAATTATATACAATTACTTTAGAGATGCTAAAGTCAGGAATGTCAATGAAATTAGACAAGATAAATTAGGGGTATAACAACTAGAAAAGAAGAAGTAAAACTCCTTCTTTTGGCAGATGACATGACGGTATGCCTGGAAAACCCTGGAGAATAAATAGTAAATCTAACTCAAACATTAACAATTTAGCAATATATAAATTTGACAAGTAAAAATTAATATCATATGCAAAACTAATAACCAGGTAGAAGAGTTGTGGATTATTTAAAATAAATTAGACAATCTCACTTACAAAAGCAACAGAAAAGATAAAATAGGAATAAACTTAACAGAAAATGTGTAAAAACTATAAGAAAGAAACTATAAAGCTTCTCTGCAAAATACACAAAAGTAGACTTAAGCAAATATGAAGTTGTTCCTTATTCTTCGGTCGGACATCACAACATCATTAAGATGGCAGTTGTCACTAAATTAATTTATAATTGAATATAATCCCAGTAAAAATACCAACATACTTTGTTCTATGTAGATAGGCAAGTTGAAACTTAGGTTAATATGAAAAAATAGCGCACCAAAAATGTCTGGGGAAACACTGAAAAGGAAAAGCCATGATGAGGGTGATGAGCTTTACCAGATATTAAAATGTACTACAAAGCCTCATTAATTAACAAAATGTTAATAGCACATGAATGGACAGACCAATGGAATAACACCAAAAGTCCTGAAATAAACACACGTGTATATGGAATTGTAATATATAATAGAGGTGGTATCTCAAATAACTGGGGCAAAGGTGAACTTAAACTTAATGCTGTTAGAAAAGAAGAGAAAATGAGATCTCTTGCTCAGCCCATACACAGGAATAAACCTCAAATGAATCAGAAATCTAAATGTACAAAGTAAAACTATACAAGTACTAGAAGAAAATATTGGTGAATTCTTTCATAACCTGCATGTATGCAAAGACTTTCTAACTATGATTTCAAAATTAAGATGCCACAAGTGAAAATGTTAATAAATTTTACTACATTAAAAACAACTTTGCATGATGAAATCGAAAGACAAATGAAAATTGAAAAAAATGTATATATTGTAACATATATCACAGATAAAAGGTTAATATCCCCAAGATAAAAATAACTTTCAAAAACTTAGTGGGAAACGAAAATCCTGTAGAAAGATGGGCAAAAACATAGACGATACGTAAGAAATATAAAAATGACCTTTAATCATACGAGAAGATGATCACCTTTGTTAACAATAATATGAATACAAATTAAAACTATATTGAGGTACTGTTCTCACCCATCAGATTTGCAAAAATTCAAAAATTTGACAATATACTCTCTTAAGAAGCTGTGGAGTAACAAGCACTCTTATAACTTGTTGGAATTGCAAAATGGTCCACAACAAATGGAGGGAAACTTGGCAATATCTAATAAAATTACATATGCAATTCCACTTTGACCTATAATCTCATTTCTAGGAATTAGCCTGAAGATGTATCTCCTATAATGCAAATGTATGTATATATTAATACAGAGTTACTTATTGCAGCATTATTCGTAGTTGCAAAATATTGGAAACTAGCTAGTAACCAAACATAGGATATTAGTTAAATAAACTATAGTACATACACACGATAAATGTTTTAGTAGGCAACTAAAAATTAATGAGAATATTATTATGAACTAATATTGAATAATTTGTAAGTGAAAGTAAAGTGAAAGAAATTTTATCTACTATACTACCTTGGTGTATAGAAGAAATGGAAATAAGAAGAAACTGGATATCACTTTATCCAAGTGTTCAAAATTAATGTAGTAATATTTTTTTCTATTAGCTTGTAACAAATTACCACAAATATAGCAGCTTAAAATAGAATTCATTTATTGTCTCAGTTTCTATAGATCAGAAGTCTGGGTGTAGCATAACTAGATTCTCTCTTAGGTCCTTACCACATGATCCCCTTCCATAAACACTTGTATGTCTGATCTCAAGAAAGGCTTGGTCCCTTGGAAGCCAGGTTAGGTCAGGTTCACTCAGGATACACTCCTTTTTGATTAAGTCAAAGTAAACTGATATGGGACCTTATTTACTCCTGCAAACTCCCTTCCTCTTTGTTCTATAACACAACCTAATCATGGGAGCCAAACCCAGCATCTCCCCCTACTCCTAGGGTGGGGATTGTACAGGGTTTATATACAAGGAAGTGGGAATCTTGGGATCTCTTTTAGAATTGGACCTACCACAATGCTTATGTTTCCAGATGCAATACTCTTAATGCAGTATAACACCACTGAGAAAGATACAGCTCACTTATATAGTATTCTCACCCAAACTGCATAACCTGAATTTAATCATAAGAAAACAGGAACATTTTATAATATAATTAGTTCTGTGATTTTTAAAAATGCCCTAGTTATGAAAGACAAAGAAAGAATGAGAAGGGATTCCAGATTAAGAGAGAATAAAGAGATATGGCATTGCAATATAGTGTGTAATTCTGGATTGGATCCTATACTGGAAAAAACATATTGTTATAAAGCATATTGTTTGACCAGTTACCAAATTAGAATATGGACTACAGTTTAAAGTATTCTATCAATGTTAGGTGTTCTGAATTTGATCAGTGTACTATGGTTATATAAGAGAATATCTTTGTTCTCAAGAAATACACACTGAAATATTAAGAAATAAAGGAGCATAATATGTACAACCTACTTTCAAATGGTTCAGAAAAAATACTATATGTGGCTCGTGTGTGTGTGTGTGTGTGTGTGTGTGTGTGTGTGTGTGTGTGTGTGTATGTAGACAGGAAGAGAAGAGAGAATGATGAAGCAAATATGCCAAAATGTTAAATATTGGTGAATCTTGGTGAAGGTGTTCTTTGAATTATTCTTGTCACTTTTCTGTAATTGTGGTTGGTAATATTATCACTACTATTACCTAATTCTTGCTTAAAATTTGTATCCAGTAAACTGAATCTACTTGTTGCAACTTGGGCGTTTTGTTGACTTCTGTGAAGTATACCATAGCATAGCAACGTTATGAGAAAACTAAACTGCTATTTAAGAGTACTTTATTTTTTTTTGTTTAAAGTCTAAAACAGGCCAGGCGCGGTGGCTCACGCCTGTAATCCTAGCACTCTGGGAGGCCAAGGTGGGTGGATGGCTCAAGGTCAGGAGTTGGAAACCAGCCTGAGCAAGTGCAAGACCCCATCTCTACTTAAAATAGAAAGAAATTAATCTGCCAACTAAAAATATATAGAAAAAATTAGCCTGGCATGGTGGCTCATGCTTGTAGCCCCAGCTACTTGGGAGGCTGAGGTAGGAAGATTGCTTGAGCCCAGGAGTTTGACATTGCTGTGAGCTAGGCTGATGCCATGGCACGCTAGCCCGGGCAACAGAGTGAGACTCTGTCTAAAAATAATAAAAAAAATAAATAAAAAATAAAGTCTAAAACAATTTTAGTTGTAATATAAATGTGCAAACTAACTGGTGCCTAGAATTCCAGAAAATTTAATGTCACTGCATTAATTGATTGTTTTAGTTTTGGTCCCCCCCCCCAAAGCAGACCCTAGATCCTGAGACAAGGATTCAGGTGTATATAGTTCATTTGAGAGGGGATACCAGAAAATACTAGGTGTGGAGAGATGAGACAGGGAGGGGAAAATCTTCAATAGAGTGCATATTATCAACCAAGTTACCACTATAGGCAAGGTGGGTTTAATCCCAGTGGAGAAATCTAGGAGACAGTGTATGTAGTACATGCCTTAGAGTTTGCCCGTCCAAGGAGGGATCGGGCTGGGGTATTTGTACACTGACTCCCATCAGTCAATTGATTGAGGGATTCTGGAGCATGTGAATTAGTTCTAGGTACATCCAGACTTCTCTAGTGCCATATCAAATTAGGCATAGGCATTAATTATTTAGGCAATGGATCACAAAAACTGACATTTGGGAGACAGTGCTGTGTGTGTGCAAATGGTGAATTCTGACGGAATACTGGTAAGTGTCTTATGGAATCTGTTGCTTTGCTGAAGCAGAAAGCTGCTGAATCAGTCTCCCTGCTATTCCAGGCAGCACACGGAGTGGTTGCAGCCATAATCATGATGAGGTCTTCATTGGAACTATGTTTTGAGGGTCAGACAGATCTGAAGTGAATTATTATTTCTTTCAATTACTAGCTGAGCAAATTTGGTTGAGTAGTTATTTACTCAAAACTTTGGTTTCCTCATCTATAAAATAGAGCCTCATCTGTAAAATAGTTTTTCCTCGTAGAATTAATTTAGAATTAAAGGAATCATTCATTTGAAGTCCTGGCACTAGGAAATACTTCTTGTGTTAGTTTTAATTATTATGTTTGCATCCCTTACAGTTACTGTTATTTTTCATTTCCAATCACTCTGTCAGAGATGATTGCTCTTATCTTGAACTATAAGATGCACCCCAATCTGCTAGATTAATTTGTGCCTTGGCTCTAACAAACCTGCATTTTTTATAGTCATTGAAGACTCAGGACTACAGGGACTCCTATTTGCCATCTGTTCTTGAAAATGACAATCAGTTACTTAGGAAAGTGACATTGAAAAACACAAAGGAAAGTCAGAGAGATTGGAACCAAATAATGAAGCTCAAACATCATCAAAAGCACAAGTTGTGAGTGACACATAAAGGGAAGAAAAATAAACGTTATGAGGCCTGGATTATCCATGTTCAGGATGCTTTGGAAAATTTATGAAATTGTTGCAGTTTAACTGTTTAATTGCATGAGCCAGATTTGGTTAAGTACAAACAGAAAACTGCCTATTCTTTCTTGTCACACCTTCAAATCCAGTGTCACAATGTCATGGTTTTGTTCTTCCCTACCCCTGAATGAAACCTCAGGGAGAGCCCATAACTTAACAGTCTCATAGTGTATTAGTTTCCTAGGGCTGCCATAACAACATGCCACAAACTGAGTGGTTTAGCCACTTCGATACTGTGCTTAGCGGCCGCAAAACCTTGCCCACAGCTGGCACTCATAAGTTTGTGCTTATGAGTGCCAAAACGAATCCGTTTTGCTCTTGTGTGATGAGGAAAGCTTGAAAGCACTGAAAGCTTGTTTTACTTTACAGGCAGCTTTACTTGTAATGTAAATCAGAACAGGTAGCATATACATATATGTTTTCATTACGTTATTTTTAAATGTTCACAATTTTATTTTGATAAATGAAAAATTAGAAAAGTCAAGTTTTGTTATTAACGCTAAAGTCGACATTGGGCTGTGTGCCTTCATATCAAGGCTGTCGGCTAAAGTCGACGCAGGGCTGTGCGCGTTCATATGTGGCTATCGACTATAGTCGATACTTGTACCGAAGTGATTAAAACAGCTGAAATTTATTCTCACAGCTATGAAAGTCCAGAAGTCCAAAATCAAGTTATTGGCATGACCATGCTCACGAGAATGATTCTTTGCCCGTTCCTAACTTCTGATGGCTGCCAGCAGTCCTTGGTATTCTTTGGCTTATAGCTACATCACTCCAACTTCTGCCTTTATCTTTGCATAGTGTTATCCTTGTGTCTCTTTGTCTTCGTATCATTCTCTTCTTATAAGCACACTGGTTATATTAGATTAGCATCCCTCCTCACCCCAGTATGACCTCATCTTAATTTAATTAATGGCATCTTCAACAACCTCATTTCCAAATAAGGTTACATTCTAAGGTTCTAGAGGTTAGGACTTCAATATGTCATTTTGGGGGGTACATAATTCAGCTAGTAACACACAGATAATTACAATCTAGGCCCATCAATAATTAAACCCGAAATCTCCTCCAATATAAACAAACCCTCTTCCTCAGCTCCTGCAGGCACAAAGTTGTCCTGAGCATTGGAATGAAAATGACCTGGATATTTATTTCACAACCTCCCCACCTTGCTCTGTCACTCTTCCTCTCCCACTGACAAGGGTACAGCTGAGTCTTCCAAGATTGGAGTAGGTAGAGAGGGTGAGGAGGCTTAGGTTGGGAACAAAAGAGAAGAGAGAAAAGGATGAAGGAAGTTCTTTTGACTGATAGAATTATTTTGGTTTTTTTTTTTTTTTTTTTTTTTTTTTTTTTTTTTTTTTAGACAGAGTCTCACTTTATTGCCCAGGCTAGAGTGAGTGCCATGGCGTCAGCCTGGCTCACAGCAACCTCAATCTCCGGGGCTCAGCGATCCTACTGCCTCAGCCTCCCGAGTAGCTGGGACTACAGGCATGTGCCACCATGCCCGGCTAATTTTTTGTATATATTTTTAGTTGGTCAATTAATTTATTTCTATTTTTGGTAGAGACGGGGTCTCGCTCAGGCTGGTTTCGAACTCCTGACCTTGAGCAATCCGCCCGCCTCGGCCTCCCAAAGTGCTAGGATTACAGGCGTGAGCCACCACGCCCAGCCTTATTTTGGTTTTGGTGTCAGATTCCAAATTACGATTTTTATTCTCATTGGGTGGTTTTCTTGCTTGCTCAGAAAACCACATACCCTCAAGTCTAGGTATCTCTTGCTCATAGCTAAATTTATGCAGATCCTTGGTGTCTCATTCTAATTTTTAATTGGGATCTCTGTGTCCTCCAGGCCTACCAAGCCTTTCCTACCAAGATCCTCTGTCTTTGGGGGGCCTTTGTTGAAATGAACTGGACTTCCTTCTCCAGGATTGACATTGGTCCCATAATAAATGCATGAATCCTTGTCCCACACAGCTGGGTCTATTTCATCATGTATTGATTGGTAAAACTTCAGTCTCAGATACCTGCCTTTTGAATTTTAAAAAGTTAAACACCAGTCCCTATGGCCCTCAGGGTTACATTTCAAGCTCTCCAAATGTTTCTTATGGACATTCTCTCACTCAGCTTGTGGTAAGGTAAAGCACTCCTCTTCCCTACCTCATTGACTCCCGATAAGCAGTAGGCAGATATAGCAAGGGGGTTGTTACAGAAACACATAATATTAACAACTCTTTCTAAAGAAAACTACCCTACTGAACATCTTCATCTTCACAACCTCCCCACCTTGCTTCATCTTCATCTGAAGATTAAGATTTCTTAATCTTCTACAAACAGCCTAGAGATAAATACTGGCCTAATCAAAACCTGGCAGAACTTGCCAGAACCCATCTTTTAATATTTTCTAAAATGTACTGTTTTAAAATGTTTCACTGAAGTGCAATTCACACACCATACCACTTACCCATTTAAAGTACACAATTTAATGGTTTTAGGATATTCATAGGGTTATGCAAACATCACTGCGACTTAATTTTAGAATGTTTTCATCATTACAAAAAGAAACTCTATATCCATTAGTTGTCACTACTCATATCTCTTTCTTTATAGCCCTGAGAAAACACTAATCTACTTTCTGTCTATAGATTTGCTTATTCTGGACATTTCATATAAATAGAAGCATACACTACATGATCTTTTGTGACTGGATTCTTAGCATAATGTTTTCAAGGGTCATCCATTGATTTGTAGCATATGTCAGCATTTCCTTTTATTTTCAAATACTATTCTATTGCATGGATATACCACTTTTTATTTATCCATGCATCAGTTGATATACATATTGATTGTTTCTACTTTTGGCTATTTTAAATAATGATGCTATGAATGTTTGGTACAATTATTGTGTGGACGTATGTTATTATTTCTTTTGGGTATATACCTAGGATTAGAGAGCTGGGTCATATGGTAACTCTTATGTTTAACTTTTGAGGAAATGCTAGATTATGTTCTAAAGTGACTACACCACTTTATATTCCCATCAGCCATGTGTGAAGGTTTCTGCTTTTTCAAATCCTCATCAATAGTTGTTTTTGTTTTGTTTGTTTGGTTTTTAAAGCATAGTCATTCTAGTAGGTGTGAGTGAGTGCTTCATATTATCTTAGCTTATTTTTAAACATAATCCATTTGTTAGGGTTTGAATGTGTTCCCCAAAAGTTCATTTGTTGGAAACTTGGTGGTCATTGTAGCAGTGGTGGGAGATAGGGTCTTTGGGAGGTGAATAAGTCACGGGGGCTCTACTCTCATGAATGGATTGATGTTATCACAGAGGTGGCTTTGTTATAAAAGCAAGCTCTCTTGCACATGCTCTCTCCCACACTTCTGCCATGGGATGACCCTCATATGCTGGTGCCATGCTCTTGGACTTCCCAATCTCCAGAACTGTGAGCAGAATAAATTTCTTTTCTTTATAAATTACCTAGTCTATGATATTCTGTTATAGCATGATAGGACAGACTAAGACATTATTACTTCTTTTTAGTATGTGTAAATACTTTATACTTAATATATTTTTTGACTTATGAGCCTTCTGCTAACACTCTAAAATGATAAGAATAGTGAGATTCAACATTTAGTTAAAATGACAACAATTTGACCAAAAGGCATTTGCAGAGCTCTGTGTTAACAGAATATCATATGCACAATAAAGAATATTAATATATGTCATAAGAAATAGAGTGGAGTAAATGTGAAATAATCTTACTACATTCTGAGTGCTAGACATCTGTGAGAACCTATACTAGTTACTTGGTTTACAGTAATAATCACAACAGTAATAATAGTCATGATAATAATACATACCCTATATTGAACTCTTCCTATGTTTGTATCAGGCACTGTTCTACATGCATTTTATATATATTAACTCCCTTAATTCCTATGAGAACCCTACTAAATAGACACTATTATCATTCCCAGTTCTTAGATGAGAAAACCTCCCCATATAAGATTAATGCTACCTCTTTACAGGTTAAAATGTAGGGAAGGGGAGATTGAGAGGATAGTAAAAATATTTAATGCATAAAATTTTACAAAGGTTAAGAGCAATTGTTTTGCCTAGCTCTGCTCAGAGCTTCTCAAATCTCTTTTGAAGGTTTTTATTGTCTACCCTCTCCCTGGTTTCTGTGGTTTCATTGTTATCAACCAGCACTGAAGCCTGTTTTTGGAGTAATTCCTCTAGCTACTGAAGTCTATACTCCTCTCCCAGGTAAGAGAGCCCAAAGCCTGGGAATTTCCCATGAAGTTTTGGAACATTTCCCACTGATAAAGCCCGTTAGTGTCCTGCTTTTCCCAATCCCTTACTGGCTTTCCCTGAAAGCATTTTTTGTTTGTTTGTTTTGAATGAATCACTTGTACAAAAATCCTCATCTCAGGGTTTGCTTCTGGAGAACACAAGGCACATAAAGGAGGATCCTGATAAAATATTTAAATACGGTAGTACTTAGGATGTGAAGAAGAAGAGTGATCATATCAAGGTAAAACAAGAACAATAGAAAACTCTCTTAAGCCAGGGGGAATTTACGTTAGAAACAAATGGATTGTCATGATTTGAAAATGTTAGAACAGGCTATTTACTCAGAAAAAGCTGTGAATTTGCTTTCTGTGAAAACTTTATAAATGTATATAGCCATTTTTCTGGGTTAGTTTCAATGTAGTGCAGTCTTTCTGCAACTAAATGACTAACTTAGTGTCTTCCCAGAGCCTCTTTGGCTTTAATAATTATATAAGAGCACAACATTATCATTAACCTAAGTAATAAAACCTTTCTGATTATGCATTGTGCTAAATGCATTCTGATTATGCATTACAATGATTGTAATTCAGTCCCTGCTTTTTAGGAACTTAAGAGAGTAAACTTTCAAAAAGAAATAAAACTACTATTTACAGTGTATTACTAAGAGGCATTAAAGTAACTGAGAATGAAGATCACTTCAGAAAAACATTAATAGATTATAAATATTAGTGTTTCAGGAAAGTAATATTTATAATAATATCTACTTTGGTTTTACAAATGAGATATGGACAAGAAAAATCTGTTCATGACATATCTACTCCAAATAGATCCATTTATAATTTTTAGGAGAAAAGAATTAACATAATGAAATAGAAAACAAATTATCTTTGCATAATATTGGGGCAAAAGATAAAGAAATAACTTCATAGAGAAATGTGAAGGGGCTTGATGCCTATTTGTGCAGTAATTTTTAATACAGTGATGAAGAAAGAAAGATTTTGGTGGTCAGGATATTTAAAAAATTGTAGGATAAAATCTTATTATATCATTCAGGAAGCAGATTAATATTTCCTGGTAGAGGGTGGCATACCAGGATCTAATATCAGAAATTATCTCTTAAAGAGACTAGTACTTTTTTTTCTTGAACCTCTAAACACACACACACACACACACACACACACACACACACACATATTTTTGACTCAGAGCCTCACTCAGTTGTCCCAGGTAGAGTGAAGTGGCATCATCATATATATATATATATATATATATATATATATATATATAGAGAGAGAGAGAGAGAGAGAGAGAGAGAGAGAGAGAGAGAGATTTGGGTAGGTGAGTAGGAGTTAGGAGAAAGCAGGAAAGATGGAAAGATACATAATATATCTCCTTCATATATTTTATTACTTAAGCAATTGCATGCATCTTGTAAAATTGGCATTTGGAATACATATATAATTTTCTTAAAACTGTTATTACTTTCCATCAATCACATAGATCATAAAGTTGTTTTCAGTTTTTCTGAATAGACTGAAAATGTGGGCAGAGAATAAAAACCAATTACAAATATATTGTTTTCAAACTTCACCTGTGTGAGTACAGAATAAAGACATTTTTGGACATGCAAAAACACAGAATATTTGCTTTCATGGCACTATTTCTTAGAATGCTATTTAAGGATTGTATTTATAAGAACTAGAGAGTAAGCCAAAAAAGAGCAAAAAAGAAGAGAGCAGATAAGTTTCATGATTATATAATAGCTATGTGGTGGGCCCTAATACAGAGCAATCTCTCCCAATTAAAGGAAGAAGGACTTCAGGATAGAAGTATCTGGAAATGTGATTTTATTCGACCCTTTATAATTTGGAACAATGAAGGGAGGAATAAATGCAGAATATAAAAGGATAATAGAATAACACCCATAGAAGATCTTAGTACCCTAGTACCCCCATTTATTGAAATGAAAGGACCACTTTATGATAAAATCCAAACAACCAAGATCAAATCAAAGAAAATAAACCAAAACAAAAAGCAGAGGAATGTTCAATATGTGGCAAAAGAACTGGTGAAGAGCTGTGAATACAAATAAATATAAAATTGAAAATAAAATAAAGACTGTGAGAGTCATAGTGTTAGAACAGAATAGAAATATTATAAACTTCAAAATAATTAATATAATTGGAACAGGAAAAGAGGGGCAAAGAGCTTCTTTTCTCCTCTTTCACGGCAGGAAATAAATCAGTCTGGCTTAAAATTGAAATACTTATTTTTGAAGTGTCATAATTATAGTGAAGCTGACCCATTAATGCTGTTTCATATTTTTTGAATTTCTAAAACATATGGATAGATCATTAAGAAACTAGTCATTATTTCACTTCATATTATCTTCAATTTATTTACAAATAAAATTGTATTAATTATATTTCGTTCAAAATATATGACCATGTTTAGTATAATTCTATTTTATAAAATTATATCTATTTTTATCTCTATATATGGATTGGAGAGATAGCTGAGATGATAGTTCAGTGATGTTTATCTTTACCATTTCCTGTCTGTACTTTTTAATATTGTTTGATTTTTTTAATATTGAAAATATATTATTTTATAAAATAAAAAACTATTCCAAGAAAAAGTAAAAGTAACTTGAAAATCAATAGATCTTTATTTAAGGTCATTTAAGGTAAATTTGATTACTATTATAGCAAAATGTCTACTGTATAACCTTAAAAGATTTTTTTTTCAAAACAAATTAGTAACGTACCAAATTATCACTATTTTTTTTTTTTTGAAACAGAGAAACAGAGTCTCGCTCTGTTGCCGGGGCTAGAGTGCCATGGCGTCAGCCTAGCTCACAGAAACCTCAAACTCCTGGGCTCAAGTGATCCTCCTGTCTCAGCTTCCCAAGTAGCTGGGACTACAGCCACACACCACCATGCCTGGCTAATTTTTCTATATATGTTTTTAGTTGGCCAATTAATTTCTTTCTATTTTTAGTAGAAATGGAGGTCTTGTTCTTGCTCAGGCTGGTTTCTAACTCCTGATCTTGAGGAATCCGCCCGCCTCGGCCTCCCAGAGTGCTAGGATTACAGGCGTGAGCCACCATGCTAGGCCCAAATTATCACTATTCTTATAATACAAATATATAGTCTTTACCTTTCTTTTTGACTGGAAAACAATTTATCTTAAAGTTATAATTTCTGTCAAAAATCTTAGTTAACCCATAGAACACTAACATAAAGAACATAGATTTAAAAAACAAAATTTAATTGTGTCAAGATATAGGTCACTGTGGGGGATAAAGTTTACCCCTGATAGCTACCTTTTTTTGCAATATGCTTCAAATTTTGTGAACTTCTTTTGCTCTTCAAAGACTGTCTGGGAATGGAATATATTTGCTTTTAATAGAGATGGACAACAGTAAACAATGATCTCTGGTAAAGTTATGAAGCACAGTATACTTACTGGTTTGGATAAGAACATGCATTAGAAAACATCAGCATCTAAAACACCCAAGCTCAAAACACTAATTTATAGCCATGTAGATGCTTTCATAATCAGAAATTATTATAGAGAGAAAGCCTAACTTAAGTCAGTTATTCCACATGCTTTTCATTCACCAATGAAATTAGTCCAAATAATGTGAGACTGTAACCTGGGATATCAACTTTCATCAGACTAGGAAAGCTAGTCTGCTTCATTCTGTTCGATGTATTGCTTTCCAGCCAGGTTTCTGGTCAGCAGTCCATGTAGCCCATAATTATGACACGCATGACTTTTCACTTTCAATATTCATGCACTTTACAGCAAGCACTTCTGAGTTTATTACCCAAAATATATAATGAGAATCTTATACTTGGACCAGTGGATTTATAGAATAATTTGTATTTAGTAATACTAATGTGTTCTCGAAAGGTTTATAAAATTACTTTTTGTTTATACAGTTTTCTCCTCTGATTGATTTCAGCTATCTGATATCCATCCTCCTGTAACTAGTTTTCCATATTTGTTGTATAATATTAGATGCCCCCTAATGCCCACCTAATTTCCTACTAGCATCTCAGAAACACTCTTGCTACTGTTAGTTTATAATGACTCGCATGCACTCATTTTATATTCAAATATTTCCATATTGTTTCTCTCATGATTCCTGTCCCTGGAATGCCATTTCATCTCATCTTTTCCTATCTACCCATACTTCATAATATATAGCCTACAAGAAGCTTTCTGAGTCTCTAAATCCCTGTGGAGAGTAACACACAGCTTAGTGCTTAATCATTTTCTAATTGTTTCCTACATGCTAATTTTATCTCCACAACTGAATTGTACATTCCCTATGTGCAGTAACATGCTCTAATCTTCTTTATCCAGTACTACCATAAACAGCAGTGAGCATATTCGATACCTGTTTAACAAATACCTGTTTATAATTATTTGATATTAAGACTTGGACTCCTGATTGGAAACTGCTTTTGGTTAAAAAAATTAATACACAAATAAAACAAAACCTCACATATTTTATGAAACATTTCCAGATTCCTCTCGAGGCTCCTTTGAATTACTTTAACAGGTTTGTTGTGAAAGACTCAAACTGGAACATATTTAGAAGGAAACTAATTTAAAATTTTTTTCTTTTAATTTTCTAATTTTAAAACTAGAGTTTTAAATCTCTGTTGGAATGACTCAGGGTGACTAAAGAAATAACTCAGGGATGGGGCAGAAGCCAAAGTCCAAAGTTCATGTTTTCAAAAATTGGCCAATCTATTGTTCGTTGATTCAGCAATCCAGCTAGGTCAGCTAATTGGTCGATAGCAACATGTTTTTGTTTGCCAATAGCAACATTTTTGTTTGCCCATGTCAAGCTATCCATTTCTGTCCATTCCTGTTTTTTTTTGTTTTGTTTTATTTTGTTTTTTAGCACTTATACATTACTGTAATATCTTTAGGTATGTTTTTCTCTTCCCGGAGCCTGTGGGGCCCCTTGTGATACCCAGAAACTGTCCTCTCTTCTCCATAGTATTCTTAATGCTAACCACAATGCCTAACACTTAGTAGGTATTTAATATATGTGTTGAAAGAATGAATAAATAGATAGATGAATGGATGGATGGATGGATGAATGGATGGATGATTGGATGGATGAGAGATCAAATTACTTACTGGGTAATGAAAGAAGGTATCCCTTCTTATTAAAATAAGTAGCTCTCCTTTGTTAGATTGTCTGTTGCCCTAAAATGCTTTTTTATAAAAGACACATTAGAGATTAAACCTAATCTAGGCTTTCTCCTTGTACACACACGAGAATTGAAACACATGACTTTGGAGAACAATATGTGAGTAGCTACCTTAATCATTACAGGGTGTCATTTAAATATTTCCTTTAGGTAAAAGACATCTTTATAACTCAGTAGTCATTTAGTTTCCTCTGTTTCTCAATTTTCTCATCTCTAAAATTGTGATAATAATTGTTTCTTTGTACCTACTTCATAGTTGGATTAAAATTTCAACCCCTGCCATATGATTCTGCAGCACTCCCACATCTTTCTGTGGACATTGGCATAAGGTAGAGAATATTGGGATTCAAAATCTACACTAAAGAAGGATTTTAAAAATTGATTCTTTATTCACATGTCACATATATGTTTAAATAGCGGAGTTCAGAAGTATTTTGAGTCTTATAGTCACATAGATATTTTTACCTAAATTCCTCCTGTAGTGAGGGTTCAGAGCCTTGGCTAATTTTCTATTTTTTAGCTTATCACCTAGCCCTTTGTTTCCTCTCTCTGGACATGCAGAAGGATTTTAAGATCTATTCCTGCCAAACAGTTCTCTTTCATGGGAATTTGGTTTAAACCAGCTCTGTTGCTATGGTACCTAGCTTTCTCTTAATGGAACAACACAGAAACAAAATAATATGGAATTAACAGTATATATGTTCCCACTCACTCCATATTGACTTATTCGTATTGACTGAATATTCAAATGGTCAAAAGTTGCTCAGTGTTATAAAAAAGTATTTAACATACTTAGAATTCACATACTAACAAAAGTGTGTGTGTGTGTGTGTGTGTGTGTGTGTGTGTGTGTGTGTGTGTGTGTCTGTAAATGGTGTAAGAGATGGCATGGTGCAATAGAGGTTTTGTAGATAAAGAGACCTGAGATCGAATCTTGGCTTAGCTAACTAAAAGCTAGTTGACGTTGGACAAGTCATTTATTACTCTGGACTTGTTTTCCCATCTGCAGAGTGAGTATTGATAATATTAATGACTACTTTTCATGGGTGTTATTAAAATTTTAAAAAAATGTTTTCATTGCCTAGAACAGTGGCACTTAGTAGGTTTGCAGATGCCTATTAGTGTTTTCAAGTGTAAAGGTCATGCATGTGTGTGTGTGTGTGTGTGTGTTATAGACTGAATTGTGACCCCCTCAAGATGTATATGTTGAAGTGCTAACCTCTAGTACTTCAGAATGTGATATTATTTGGAGATACTGCTTTTAAAGGGGTAATTAAGTTAAAATGAGTTCCTTAGGGTGGGCCCCAATTCAATGTGACTTCTGTCTTTTTAAGAAGAGAAAATTAGGACATTTACAGAAACAACAAGGGGGGCATGCACAGAGGAAAAATCATGTGAAGACACAGCAGGAAGGTGAGGTGACCATCTGCAAGCCAAGGAGAGAGGCCTTAGAAGAAAGCAAACCTGCTGAAATCTTGATATTGGCCTTCCAGCCTCCAGAACTGTGGGGAATAAATTTCTATTGCTTAAACCACCCAGTCTGTTATACTTTCTTACTGCAGCCCTAGCAAACTAATTCTATCTATCTATCTATCTACCTATCTATCTACCTATCTATCTATCTACCTATCTATCTAGATATCTATCGATAGATAGATAGGTATCTATCTATCTACCTATCTATCTAGATATCTATTGATAGATAGATAGGTAGATAGATAGATAGAATTAGTTTGTTAGGGCTGCAGTAAGAAAGTATAACAGACTGGGTGGTTTAAGCAATAGAAATTGCAATAGCAATTTATTCCCCACAGTTCTGGAGGCTGGAAGTCCAATATCAACATGTCAGCAGGTTTGCTTTCTTTGATTCTAGCTTCTTTCACATATCATGTATGTGCAATCCATTCATTTTTCTGCATATTATATTGTTCTTTTTTTCATTGTGGAGATTAATATTCTATTATATATGCATACCCCAATTTATTTATCTATTTTAGTGTTGATGAACACTTGGGTAGTTTCTACTTTTTGATAATTATAAAGTTGCTATGAACATTTGTGTAACAACATTTGCTGGACAAAACCATTCCTTTCTCCTGGGAGAGAAGTACATAGAAATGTTATTAAATGTCTCCACTTTAATATTACAGTATAAAGTCAATATGTTAATACCTCCTGAGTATTGCTTTTTAGTCTCCTAAGTAGAAATTCCCAGTGCTCCTGAACCAAAGGTTGGCAGTTTTGCTCCCTGGTGGATATTTGGTAATGCCTAGAGACATTTTTGGTTGTTACAACTGGGGAAGGATGCTACTGGTGTCTAGTGGGTATAGGCCAGGATTGCAGCAATATCCTCCAATGCACAGACAAGCTAATGACAACAAAGAATTATCAAGCCCCAGATGTCAATAGTTCTGCTATTAAAAAACCTTATATTTAGACCAATAGAATTTAATTTTGCATGTTCACCTTATAGATATTCGTTGCTTGACCAACACCCCTATTCTTTGTGATATATGTATTTTCAGAACTGTTGACAGGAAAGAGTAATGTTCTATCCTGTTCTATTTGGGGTATTAACTCTCAACATCTATACAGCCTAGCTTTAGTGAGCTCAAGGCATCTGAGCTTTCTTTGTTAATAAATATTTTCAGAAAACGGAAATAGCATGTTTCCTCTTTAAGCTTTTGATATTGCATTCTGTAAAAACATATATACATACACACATATAAATATGATATAAATATATATGTGTAAATACCATCCCTTTGCCTCTATTTAGAACCAGCTAAGATAGCCAGGCACATGGATACTTGTTCTATTTAAAAATTTTCTACAGAAAATTCTTGAAATTTCTCCTATCATTTTTCCCAGTCTTTAAAAACTGTGATTAATCCATTCCCCTGGACCACATGTCATTCATTGTTTTCTCAGGCAATCTCTTCTCACCTTCAGTGTAACTGAAGGCATATTATATTCACTTTAGTTATCGAAAATACCTAAAAGAAAAAAATGAACATGTTATTTCTGTTTCCATGAGGCTGAACCTTTTCTTTTCCCATATTCCTGTCAATCCTTGCTTCTGAAAACTGAGCTTAAGGGCAATACTGTAACTTATACTTTTTGCTGATTTTATATCATCCATCTAGTCATAGGTCCGACAGAGATTATTACTTAGCTCCCCAAATAGGCAGAGTTTCCACCTGATGTGATTGCCTTCATTTATTTCAGTGACATTAAAATGTAGGAATGGTGTTTGTTGGATTTGGGCTTTAAACACATGTGGTCTGCTATATTTTTGGCTGACAGCTAAAACTAGTAGTGTCTGACATTACAAAACCAAAAAAGTCATCATTTGCTCTTTTCACTTTCAAAAATTGAAAAATCACAGATAATGAAGCATATTAAATGTGTATATAACCCATTTCAATGCTAAATACCTTTTAAATTTAAAAATTATAAATAATTCTGTCTGCACAACTTTTAACATGTTAAATTTCTGTGAGTTATTTTGTAACTTAAATATTAATATGTTTAAAGTATATGGATCCTTAATTGTATAACTCATTGTTATTGATATTCGGTGTCTAAGGTCTGTGATGCCCAAAGTCTTACTTTGTTTGGAGAGAGTCATGTAAAATGAAAGACTGTCTATTTTAAAATGACAATAATATGCTCATTGATAATAAGTGGTATAAAAAGAGAATAACTAATTTTTTAAATGATTTTCAAAGGAAGGGGTGCTTTCCACAATTCTAGAATCATGGAGAAAACGGTGGAAAAGCTTAGTTCTACACTTAAACTCTCAGGAAATATTTTCTTAAAGTTAGTAACCAATATTATAGAGAAATGACTACTTTAGCCTATTTAAAAATACATATGGGCTAGGCATGGTGGCTCCCGCCTGTAATCTCAGCACTTTGGAAGGCCGAGGAAGGTGGATTGCTTGAGACCAGGAGATTGAGACCAGCCTGGGCAATACACAGAGACTCTGTCTCTACAAACTTAAAAATAAAAAAATTGGCCAAGCATGGTGGTGTGTGCCGTAGTCTCAGCTACTTGGAAGACTGAGGCAGGAGGATCACTTGAACCCAGGAGTTGGAGACTACAGTGAGCTACAATCACACCACTGCACTCCAGTATGAGCAACAGAGTGAGATCCCATCACTGAAAAAAATAAAAATAAAAAATATATATGATTTTTTTTTCATCTTCAGCAGCATTATCTAAACTCTAAATGTATAATATGTCTTTGGAAAGAAAAGAGTTCCTTGCTTTCTTATGGACAATTTGCATTTTAGTAAAGAACATTATGTGAACCAGTTCCTTAAATAAGAGTCTGAATATAAGGCAAAGCGAGCTTAAGCTAAAACCCGAACAGTCATTGCTTTTAACTGTGGTCAATATTCTGGGTAGAGAACAATTTTTTTGAACTCTAGAAAGAAGGTATGACAGACAAGTTGTCCTTAAACACAGGAGAAACAAGATGAATTACATGTTCACAGTCACTGTGCCTGACATTCTTCTGAATAAGATTTCAAAATAAAAACTGCAAAATCTCATGATAAAAAAATAGAACATTATCATTAATCACATTCATCCTCATTTCCCTCTCTATTTCCTCCACCTTTCCCTTCTGCAATCTGTGGCTATACAAGTGATGTGCTTGTACCATTTCAAGTCAGATGACATCGTTAGTTCATTATTGTTTCATGTCTGGCAAATGAGATCTGAAACCACACATCTGTCCTTTGACCCTATCTTGTTCCTGACTTATGCAAATGAAGAGAGCAGTTAAAGCATTTTAAATGTTTTATTTCTCATATTATGCTTCTAGCTTTATGCTGACAAGGAACACTTAATGCATATGAAACTAATCTGGTTCTAGCTTTTCACTTATTGAACAGGGTTTCAATGCTGTCATTTTCTTTTTATCTGAAGGAAGATCTTGTGGAAGTTGCACAGGTTTACATTTGCACCAAAGAACCAGTTTGGGTTCAAGTTAGCTGTTTGAGTAGCTTCAAGAAATAGATTAGAAATATATCTGTTAAATGTACCTGTATGTTGAAATGGTCTTTCGGCTTATGCATTATGACTATCCCATGCTATGCTAATATGTCAATATTTCTACTAATAATATAAGCTATTAAAAGTAGAAAATTAAAAGTGAAAGATTTTTATATGAAATATATTTATCAGCATGAAGTTTTTGCTCATTTAGCACCCATTTAATAAATGTATTGATTTTAATGATTGCATTTTCACCACTGAAGTTCTCAATAAGAATCCTTGGATATAAAAATAAATCCACTCTTGTTACTTCAAAGCAAGTCAAATAAAATAAAATTCTTTGAGATAAATTGTATAACTGAATTTTTGTAATGATTTATTTCAATAAGAATAGAAACCATTATTACTATGCAGATAAGGTGGCAATGGAAGTCTAATGAGATATAAAGACTATGGGCATTGAATGCAGTACTGTAATCTGTTTGCCCTGATTCTTCAGGGGGTTTCCAAAATGTTATTACAAACTTCATATTTTCAATAAATCACATAATAGATAAATAGACTGTTGTTATAGCCCTAAAACCTGTCTATTGGAATTCTTTGCAGGAAAGTGAAACCAGTAGTTTCTTATTTTTAGGTTTTTCTGTGCATATACAGTAGTCCTTCTTTATCCATGTTCCCCCGCCCCTGTGGCTTTAAATATTCACAGTCAACCACATTCCAAAAATATTAAATTAAAAATTCCAGAAATAAATAATTTCTAAGTTTTAAATTGCACACAGTTCTGAGTAGTGTGATAAAATCTTGTACTGGACGGTTTTATCACACCTGGAAGGAAAATCATCCCTTTGTCTAGCATATCCACGCTATGCATGCTACCTACCCGTTAATCACTTAGTAAGTCATCTTCTGTGTTATCAGATTGACTGATTGTCTTGATATTATAGTGCTTTTGTTGAAGAACCCTTATTTTATTTAATGATGGCCTCCAAAGCACAAGGATAGTGATGCTGGCATATTGTTATAATTGTTCTATTTTATTATTATTGTTTTTAATCTCTTAATATGCCTAATTTATAAATTAAGCTTTATCATGAGTATGTATATATAGGAAAAACATACTGTATGTAGGCTTTGGTACTATCAAAGGTCTCAGGCATCCACTAGGGGTCATGGAACATATCCCTTGCAAACAAAGAGGGACTACTCTATTTTATAGAGAAATGGAAATGTTCTCTTATATCAGAAATGTTTTAACAAAAGGAAATCAGAGCAAATTATTTCCCATAATAATGAGAAACTTGTTTTTCTTATGCATGCATCTTTCTAGGTAGAAAGAATCCTTTTGGGGGAATTCTAACTATATGTGGATGAAAAGTTGACTCCTTTAATCTAAGCACAAGTGTTGCTTTATTTTTTTTTATTTTTGCAATGCCAATTGTGTAAGACAAATAACTTTGAAACCATTTTTTCAGCTTTTTAAAGGTATTTAAGACATTCAGACCTACCTTTTAAAAATAATTATATACAGAATCATGCATTATACAGTAATTCCTCCTGAGAAGCTTAAGGCCTCTAGATATTTCTCTCACTTTAAAGAGTAGGAGAAATTCTATGCTATAATTTATAGTGTCTCATATTTCAGTGTAATATGTTTTAGTATCTAATAATTTTCATTATTAACAACTAAATGTATAAAATTCTCTTTAATATACAAAGTCATGATTTTACAATGTCTTTTAGTATAATACATTTTAGTGTCTAAAAAGCATCCCTAATTTAGTGTTTAAAATTCTCCTCAATCCAAGTAAAATATATGTATTCCAGACCTCTACTCTATTAACCACTTTGGTATGGCGCTTACCGGCCGCAAACCCTTGCCCACAGCCAGCACTCACAGTCCGCAGGATAGTTTGTGCTGTGCATTGAGGACGAATCCGTTTTGCTCTTGTGTGATGAGGAAAGCTTGAAAGCACTGAAAGCTTGTTTACTTTACAGGCAGCTTCACTTGTAATGTAAATCAGAATAGGTAACATATACATGTATGTTTTCATTACGTTATTTTTAAATGTTCACAATTTTATTTTGATAAATGGAAAATTAGAAAAGTCATATCACGGCTGTCCGCTAAAGTCAACGCTGGGCTGTGCGTGTTCATCTGTGACTATCGACTATAGTCGACGCTGGTACCAAAGTGGTTAAAATGGAAAAGCATAGTCTCATTTCTTAAAATTATAAGCATATAGCTTTCTCAAAACATACTTAACTTTCTCCTTCTCGTGACTTCTTCTCTTAGCTAAATAATACCAGTTAAAAGTTTGCTCTCATAACAGTGTAAAATTGATGAGAATGGGTCAAACATGAGTGGGAGCTATTTTAGTGATCCAGGCAAAAGATGATGACCACTTAAACTTAGAGGGTGGAAAGGGAGAATTAGGCAGATTTGACTGTGTGTGATTGTTTTTATTATGGTAAAAAGCACATAAATTTTACCGTTTTAGCCATTTCTAAGGGTACAGTTCAGCAGTGTTAAGAATATTCATTTTATTGTGCAACCATCATCACCATTATATCTCCAAAACTTTTTCATCTTGCAAAACTGAAACTCTGTATCCATTAAATAATACCTTCCCACCTCTCCCTCCCCTTAACCCAGGGTTGGGGTACCTGTAGCCTTAAGGCCATAAACGACCTTCTAGGGTCCTTCAGTGCACCCTTTTGACTGAATCCAAGTTTTACAGAACAAATCCTTTTATTTTTATTGATACATTTTTATTTGTATTTTATATTTTATTTTTAAAATGAATGTATTTAAAATACCAAAGAATAAAATAAGTTTCGACAAAATAATCCTCCCAGATTAACCTACACAATTAGAACATTAGTAAGCCATAAGGACTAAATGTATGGCTGCTACGCTCATGATTTAGTTCTAACTTCCCCTGCCAGACTAGTGCCACTACTACACAAGGCTGGTTGGTGAGAGTTTATGGGGGTCAAGTATGCCAGTCTGTTATCAGCTTTCGACAGTGGTACATTGTGTTTCTGTTTGAAGTAGAATTAGTGAATAGTTGCACAGCTCGACAGTATTTTTTAACTCTGTCTGCTTAACAGCCCATTATGTCAAAGAAGACCAAGAGAATGCTGAAGGAAGAAAACAGATTTTTTAATGAGCATTGGGAATTGCAATATTATATTGTTTCTGCTAAAGATAAGACGATTTGCTTGCTTTGTGATATTGCAATATCAACGTTAAAGAAATTCAATGCTCATCATCATTATAACACTCATAAAGACCACACATATTTTAAATTAGATGGAGAGTTACAAAAGGTTGTATTGCAGAAATTAAAAGATGAAAAGCAAAAGCAACGACAATTCTTTCAAGCAGTAATAAGACCTGGAAATAATGCCACTGAAGCAACTTTATGAAGTAGCTTATACTTGGAATAAGTGATGTAGAAATTGTGAACGAATGCATTGTCAAAGTTATAGGATGTTTAGACCCCCCCCCAACATTTCAAAGTACAAACAGCTGCGTCTTTCAAGGAGAACCACAACTGATAGGCAGCATGAATTAGCCTTCAACTTAACAGAACAACTTCATGTAATACTTCAAAAGGAAAATATATATTATTCAATTGCTTCGGTTGAATCAGCTGATACTACTGACTTGGTACAGGTTTTATACTTCATTCGGGTCATAACAGAAGATTTTCTGTTCTATGAGTAGTTACTCAACTTTGGGCACTCTTGAGAACAGAATGTGGGGAATAGATATCTTCAACAACTTACAAGATAAATGTCGTGAAGTTGGACTGAATTTGGTAAATTTAGTGAGTGTGTGTACAGACGTTGCACCTGCCAGGAAAACATGGAGGGTTTATTGCACAGATAAAAAATCTATTAAGGGATCCAGATGCTCTCATTTCTTTTCATTGTATCTTTTTCATTGCATCAGCAAAACCTCTATGCTATGGCTTCTATTTTCAGTGACACTGTGCAACAAGTTATAAGTATTATTAACTATATTTGTGCAAATGCAACACGGCACAGTTTTGTAACATGCTAAAGTTGAACAATGAGGTATTTAGTGTGGATTTACCATGGATTTGCCATACATTCTAAAGAGTGTTAGTTATCACAGGGACTGGTGTTAGCCAAAATTTTATTTGTGTGAGAACAGATAGTTAAATTTTATGAAGAACAGAATCAGCAATGTGAATTATTGAAAAAAGATTTCTGTAGGAATGCAGCATTTCTGTGTGATACCATGTCAAATTAAAACTACTCAAATATTTCTTTGCTAGGTAAATCTAAGTCTATATATGATATGTGGCAAGAAATCCAAGCATTTTGAAAAAAGCTATCTTTTTTATGTCAGAATATTTACGGAGTACAAACGTTTTGGTTACATAAATTGCTTTTGTAGCATTTGAGCCAAAGTTATAAGTGTGCCCATCACCCAAACAGTGTGCATTGTACCTGTTAGGTGAGAACTTACCCATACTGTCCTTCTCCCTCTTTCCTGATTGATTTCCAATGAATATTATTTCCATATATGCACATAGGTGTTGATCAATTAGCGAAAAAAGCTATCTTTTTTCAAAACTCTTCTGGTGCAGCACAATTCACTATTGCACAGTCATGGAAACAACCCAAGTGCCCGTCAATTCATGAGTGGATAATTAAAATTTGGCCTATGCTCACAATGGAATATTACTCAATCCTAAGAAATGACTGTGAGCTAGCACCGTTTATGCTATCCTGGATTAAGCTTAAGCTCGTTATCCAAAGTGAGGCGACACAAGATATGGAAAATGGGCCCCACATCTACTTGCCATCAAATTGGTACTGACTGATTAAAACTATGGTGCTCAAATGGTGGTAATGTTCACCAGGGATTCGGGGGTGGGGAGACCCACATCTTAGGGATGTGGCGAGCATTGTTGGGGGGAAGGGCATACCTCTAACCCTTCTTAGGGAGAGGCAAAGATATACAATGTAATCAAAATGTCCAAAAAAAAAACCTTTTATCTGGTGGTGGGCAGGCGGGAGGGGGGAGGGGGAGAAGGTTGTATATTTACATAATGGGTGCAGTGTGCACCACCTGGGGGGTCGGACACGCTTGAATATATGGCACATGGGGGGGTGGCAGGGGCAATATATGTAACCCTAACAATATCTGTACCCCCATAATATGATGAAATAAAAGGAAAAATAAACTGATATAAATAAATAAATGGGAGAGAAGGGAAAAACCTCTTCTTCAAAAGGAAATTTTGGATCAACATTTTCCCCAGTTAGCAAAGGTCGTTGATTAGCAGGATGATGTATACGAATTGTTTGAAGAATACATAGCTGTTATAGACCTAATAATTGGAGAATAAAATGAAAGGTTCACTGACTTTCAGAATCATGACATCATACTCAAATTAACATTTCAGCCTCACCTAGTTGACATTACCAAGGCATCTAAAAAACTACAGATGGAATTGATTGAGCTCTCAGTAGATGACATTTTAAAGTCATTGATGCTAAGAAAGATCCAACTGAAACATGGAAAAAATGCAATAGAATTACCATGCCTTCGGCAACATGCCCCCAAAATGCTTTCTTGCTTTTCAAGCACTTATTGCTATGAATCTACATTCTCCTACCTAACTCAAATCAAGACGCCCTTCAGGTCACAAGTGACTGATACCCATCTAGAGGATCAACTGAAACTGTGGACCTCCATGCTGCAACCAAATATTCAAATGCTTTCCAACAAAAAGTATATATAACAAAGTCATTAAAAAGTTAGTTAACTTTATAATTAACAAATAGTTTTCTTTTTTTGAAATTATTTTTTTCCTTTTATTTCATCATATTATGGAGGTACAAATATTGTTAGGGTTACAAATATTGCCCTTGACCCCCTTCCTCCCCCCGATATGTCCAATCCCCGGGTGGTGTGCACCACACACATTATGGAAATATACACCCCTTTCCTCCTCCCCCCTCCCGCCTGCCCACCACCCGATAAAAAGTTGTTTTTTTTTCTTTTCTTCTTTTTTTTTTTTTTTTTTTTTTACATTTTGGCTACATTGTATATCTTTGCCTATCCCTAAGAAGGGTTAGAGTTATGCCCTTCCCCTCCAAAATACTCGCCACATCCCTAAGATTGGGTCCCCCCCCAATCCCTGGTGAGCATTGCCACCATTTGAAAACCATAGTTTTAATCAGTCAGTACCAATTTGATGGCAAGTAGATGTGGGGCCCATTTTCCATGTCTTGTGTCGCCTCACTTTGGATAACAGGCTTAAGTTTAATCCAGGATAGCATAAACGGTGCTAGCTCACAGTCATTTCTTAGGATTGAGTAATATTCCATGGTGAGCCTATACCACATTTTAATTATCCACTCATGAATTGATGGGCACCTGGGTTGTTTCCATGACTATGCAATTATTAAATATATAGTAGTTAGATTTTTACAAAATAATGTACATTTTAAGTATATCTAATTGAATTTTCTTGAATATGGCCTTATTTGATTATAGCTAAATTAACGGGGCCTTCCAACATGAAAAGGTTACACACCCCTGCCCTAATCCTTGGCAACAGGTGTTCTACTTTCTTTTTCTATGAATTTGACTACTCTAGGTGCCTCATATAAGCAGAATTATACATTATTTGTCTTTTAAGGGACTGGCTTATTTCACTTAACATAATGTCCTCAAGATCCATTCATGTTGTAGCATGTGTCAAAATTTCCTTCCTTTTAAAGCCGAATAATAGTCTATTACATGTATATACCATATTTTATCCATTCATCCATAGATGAACACTTGGGTTGCTTCTACTTCTTGACTATTATGAATAGTACTACAACGAGCATGGGAATAGTGGGTAGAGTTAAGATATATTTTGTCATGTGCTGATGAATTTAATGTAAAGAATAAACTATCAAAAATACCTATCTAAAAACATAGAATGTAATTTAAAAGTGTTTCCTTCTGAGTATCATATGATGATATCTCAGGAACATGACTATCACACAATGAAAGCTCAACAAATATAATTTTATAAATTAATCCATGAAAGGAATCTTTAAGAACTGCTTTAAAATGTCTGTTAATCCCCAAGTATATCAATTTAACTAATCTTATTTATGCAGTTTTGCCTTTATTTTAAACAATTTTTAATTGAAATTTTATGTTTAAGGTATACAGCATGTTTTGATACTCATATACATAATGAACCGATTACTATACTCAAGCTCATTGAATATTCATCTTTTTCAAATTTGCTTTGTCGTGGCCCAGAAACCAATACACCGCAATATGGTACATTGACATTCTAGACTAAAGCAGCAGCTTCAAGATCTCTTTGACCTTCCTTGCATCTCTCTACCCTCTGTCTCTCCCAAAGCACATGATGAAGCTGCTCTTTAAAGTTCCTTTGTCTGCCTAAAGTCTGGACTCACCAAAGAAGAAAACAATTACCTTTGGTCCCTTCCCTCAGTTTTTATTAACTTAACATGTTGCAGGATGAAAGAATGAAGTGTCAACATATCTGGACAGACTTTTATGAGGAACTCTCTTCTTCTATTTCAAGCCCATTTGGTATTTCAAAGAGAATCATTTAACAGTTATTGTATTCTTGGGGGTTGTTGGGGGCGGGGAACAGACGTTTCCGAGGCCATTGTATGTTTCCTTTTAAAAATCATTTACTGGCCGGTTAAATATATTCCTAGGTACTTTAATTTCTTTGTTGCTATTGTGAAGGGAATTGAGTCTTTGATTTGGTTCTCAATTAGATTGTTGTTGGCGTATATGAATGCCTCTGATTTCTGTGTATTAATTTTGTATCCTGAGACTTTACTAAATTCATTGATCAGTTCCAGGAGTTTCTTGGTTGAATCCTTGGGGTTTTCTAGATACAATATCATATCATCAGCAAACAGTGAAAGTTTGATCTCTTCTGCCCCTATTTGGATACCTTTGATTCCATTTTCTTGTCTGATTGCTGTAGCCAAGACTTCCAGCACTATGTTGAACAGAAGTGGAGATAGTGGGCAGCCTTGTCTGGTTCCAGTTCTAAGTGGGAATGATTTCAATCTTTCCCCATTCAGTATGATGTTGGCTATGGGTCTGTCATATATGGCTTGTATCATTTTTAGGTATGTCCCTTCTATGCCTATTTTCTTAAGTGTTCGTATCATGAAAGGGTGTTGAATTTTGTCAAAAGCTTTTTCTGCATCTATTGAAAGGATCATGTGATCTTTGTTTTTGCTTCTGTTTATGTGGTGAATTGCATTTATAGATTTACGTATGTTGAACCATCCCTGCATCCCTGGGATGAAGCCCACTTGGTCGTGGTGGATTATTTTTTTGATAAGTGTCTGGATTCGGTTAGCTAAGATTTTGTTGAAAATTTTTGCATCTATATTCATTAGGGATATTGGTCTGTAGTTTTCTTTTTTTGTTGCATCCTTTCCTGGTTTTGGTATCAGAGTAATATTCGCTTCATAAAAGGTGTCGGGGAGGTTTCCATTCTTCTCGATGTTGTAGAATAGTTTCTGCAAGATAGGTACTAGTTCTTCTTTGTAAGTATGGTAAAATTCAGGTGTGAAGCCATCTGGACCGGGACTTTTCTTTTTAGGGAGATTTTTAATTGCTGTTTCTATTTCAGCTGTTGAGATTGGTCTGTTCAGGGAATCTATTTCTTCCTGGTTGAGCCTAGGGAGGCTGTGTGTTTCTAGAAATTTGTCCATTTCCTACACATTTTCCAGTTTGTGTGCATAAAGATTTTTGTAGTATTCATAAATTGTATCTTGTATCTCTTTGGGATCAGTTGTGATATCTCCTTTTTTATTCCCGATGGAGCTTATTAGAGATTTCTCTTTTCTGCTTTTCGTTAGCTTAGCCAATGGCGTGTCAATCTTGTTTATTTTTTCAAAGAACCAACTTTTTGTTTTATTAATCTCCTGAATAGCTTTCCTGTTTTCAATTTCGTTTAGTTCTGATTTGATCTTGTTGATTTCACTTCTTCTGCTGGGTTTGGGGTTGGTCTGTTCTTCTTTTTCCAGCTCTTTGAGTCGTTTCATTAGATTGTCTATTTGTGATCTTCTTGCCTTTTGGTTATAGGCATTTATGGAGATAAACTTTCCTCTCAGAACTGCTTTAGCTTTGTCCTAGAGGAGTTGATAACTTGTCTCTCCATTGTCGTTTTCTTCATAGAAGTTTTTTATTTCCGTCTTGATTTCTTCATTTACGAAGTAATCATTTAGTAGGAGGTTGTTTAATTTCCACGTTTTTGTGTAGAAATGTGAGTTTCTGTTAGGGTTGATTTCTAGTTTTATTCCACTGTGATCTGAGAAGGTACATGGTATGATTTCTATTTTTTTAAATTTCTTGAGATTTTCTTTGTGTCCTAGGATATGGTCAATCTTAGAGAATGTCCCGTGAGCTGATGAGAAGAACGTATATTCAGTGGATTTTGGGTAGAATGTTCTGTAGATGTCTGTCAGACCCAATTGTTCTAGAGTTTTGTTTAAGTCCATTATTTCTTTATTAATTTTCTGTTTGGAGGATCTGTCTCGCGCCGTCAGTGGGGTGTTGAAATCTCCGGCGATTATGGAGTTGCTATTAATCCATTTGCTTAGCTCCAGTAAGGTTTGCTTTATCAATCTGGGTGCACCTAAGTTGTGTGCATATATATTTAAAATTGTTATCTCTTCTTGTTGGACTGTGCCCTTCACCATTATATAATGACCCTCTTTGTCTTTTACTACTTTTGTTGGTTTAAAAACTAAATCGTCTGAAATTAGAACTGCCATACCAGCCTTCTTTTGGCTTCTATTTGCTTGGAATATTGATCTCCACCCTTTTATTTTTAGTCTATGTGCATCCTTGCAGGTTAAATGTGTTTCCTGAAGACAGCATATACTTGGCCTGTATTTTCTTATCCATTCAGCCAGCCTATGTCTCTTGAGTGGAGAGTTTAAGCCATTCACATTTATTGAGAGAACTGATAGGTAAGGTAGATTACTGATCATTCTGTTGGGTTGGATGTTGTTGCTATGATTTCTGTATTGAGCCATTGTAATATCTGGCCTTTAATATCTTTGGGTTTTGGTTGTTTTTATATCTGTGGATTATTATTATGATGTTCCGTGCATAACGCTGTTTTAAGTATTTCTTGTAGGGCTGGTCTTGTCTTGGTGAATTCTCTGAGCCTTTGCTTGTCTGAGAATGTTTTTATTTCTCCTTCATATATGAAGCTTAGTTTTGCAGGGAATAATATTCTAGGCTGGGCATTGTTTTGTTTCAAAAGAGTGAGAATGGGGCCCCAGTCTCTCCTTGCTTGTAAAGTCTCATTAGAGAAGTCTGATGTTATTCGAATTGGCTTTCCCTTGTATGTCACTTGCTTCTTTTGTCTTACAGCTCTTAGAAGGGCCTCTTTAGTTGATACTTTGGTCAGTCTGATGACTGCATGACGTGACGTCTTCCTGTTTGCATTGAATCTCCCAGGGGTCCTCTGGGCTTCTTGAACTTGTATATCAAGATTTTGAGCAAGGCCTGGGAAATTTTCCTCTATTATATCTTCAAAAAGCTTGTCCAGCCCTTGAGTGTTGTCTTCCTCCCCTTCGGCTAAACCTATGACCCTCATGTTAGGTTTTTTCACATAATCCCACAGCTCTTGTAGGCTTTGGTCTTTTCTCTTGTTTCTCTGCTGTATTTCTGTGACTGATTTATTTAATTGGAAGGTGTTATCTTCAAGCTCTGAGATTCTTTCTTCTGCTTGATCTACCCTGTTCTTGAGACTTTCCACAGTATTTTGTAGTTCTCTGAGTTGATTCTTCATCTCCAGGACTTCGGTTAAAGTTTTCTTCACTGTGTCAATCTCTTTGTTGAACCTTTGTTTATTTCTTGGAGGTTTTTTGTGTTTTCTTGGTGTTGGTTATTGAGTTGTTGTTGCAGCTGGGTGAGTGTTCTTATGATCCACATACGAAATTCCTTTTCTGTCATATTGGTTGCCTGATTTTGGTCGGTGTCCGTTTCTAGGGGGCTGGTGCTCCTCCTTGGGGGTGTGTTTTCCGTTTGGTTCTTCATATTTCCTGAGTTCTTTCGCTGATTTCTTCCCATGTCGATCAGTTGTTGTTTCTTTCCTTAGGTTATTGTTTGGGTATTCACACACCTTGTTTAGTTTCTGAGGCGTTAGGTGGTGCCTGTGGGTGAAATTGGACCACTCCCTGTATATTGAGTCAGTGGATGCCGTGGCAAGGCTGTGCAAGATGCCGTCCCTGTCAGTAGGTGGCGTTTGCTTGGAGGAACAGGCTATGGTGTTGATTTTGAGTCCTGTTATCAGCTCTCGTTCTGGGCGGAGCTGGGTTGGATAAGCCTGCCCTCAGGCCGTTTGCAGGGGTCAAAGTTCTTTTCTCTGCTGTCAGGGCGGGGCTGGAATGGTCCCGCTCAGCCAGAAAGTCTGGGTGTGGGGGTGGGGCTATCTGAGACCGGCAGTCTGCAGCAGGCCTCGCTTCTTTCCACCCTCCCCAACTCTGCAGCTACTCCTGGGCCTCTGCCAGCAGGCCAGACCACAAGCCACCAGGCCTCCCTGGACTGTGGTGCCGGCGGGGAGGTTCCCTGCACAGGAAAGCCACCTGGGTTGGGCGCACGGCCTCCTCCTGGGAGGAGGGTTGTCCTCTAGGGCGCCGATCCGCCCCTGGAGGCACACAGCCCTCAGTAGGCTGTTCACGTATAACCCTTCTGTGCCCTGGGCAATGCTAGCCCTCGGTGCAGGGGATCTGGTCTGCAGGTCCGACCTCTGGGTCCCAGAGTTCAAACTGTATTCCCACCAGGGAGAGGGTTTCCGGTCCTAATTCACCCACAGGGAGCCCAAGCTGGGTCTATGTCTCTCAGCCTCTGAGTCGGCACCGTTTTCCTGGGAACACGGTGCCAGCAGCACCTGGGAGGGCGGGCGGGGTCCCAAACGGGAAGGTCCCGTTCCCTGGAGGTGCCTCTGGCTGGTGGCTGTAATGTCTCTCTGGGCAGCCGCGGGAAGGGTCGGCGGAGGGGAGGAGGATCAATATGGCGCCTGCCGCGCGGCTGGGATCTGTGCACACGGAGGTGCCCGGAGGAAGTTGGGAACCTGGTGCCACATCTGCTACAGGCTCACCGTTGGCAGGCGGCGGCAGTCTCTGGGCTGATGTCCGCAGGTCTCTCCACCTGCTGGGGAGCCCACCAGCAGTCCCGAATGCAGGGGAGGGGAAACAGCAGATCCACCTACCCTTGCCGCTGGTCTCCGGGCTGCTCCGGTGGTCTCAGCCTCCAGTTCTCCTCCGCAGCCTCCTCCCGTGGAGTCTCCTGGGGTGTCAGGTACCCCTCCTTCCGGCCCTCGTCCGCTGTATGCTCGTCTTCTTGCTTCTTTCCTCTAGTTTCTGCTAGAATCGGTCTTTTCTGCAGAGACCCTCTGTCTGGCGGTGTTATTCGTCCGCCATCTTGCTCCGCCCTTGGCCCTGACAATTTTAACTTATTTTTCTGGAGACACACATTTGTTTATTCGTGAGTGGATATGTAGGTTCTGGTGATTATTCCACTAAATGGGACAACCATATCAATGCATACCATGGTTTCACTCATTTTTTTAAATTAATTTTTTAACTGTGGTTGAATATAAATAACATAAAATTTGCCATTTTAACCATTTTTAAATGTATACTTCTATGGCATTAAGTACCTTCACATGGTTGTGCAACAGTTTAATTCATTTTATCAAATAAAATGTTTGGTCTACTGTCTAGGATTTATTGATTTGTTGTAATCAATATCTTTGCACTCATATATGTTAGTAATAATTTTTGAACATGCTCTCAATCTGTACTTATTATATGATTAAATAGTTTAGCTAATCATTTTAAGCTGAAAATCCTGTTGTACTAAATTCATCCATTCATTTTATTTCATTTTTTGCACTTCATTTTTGAAAATTTCTATTGATGAAAAGTCAGTACACTATTCTTGGTTATATGAAATCTGATGAGCCCATCAAAGGCATCCTTTATTTCTGATATAGTGTTTTTGATTTCTTGCATCTCTTTTTGATTCTTTCTTAGAGTTTACAACTCTGTTTACATTACGCATCTGTTCTTGAATATTGTCTACTTTTTTCATTAGATCCTTTAACATATTAAGCATACTTATTTTAAATTCTCTGTCTAGTAATTCCAACATCCCCGTCATATCTGAGTTTGGTTCTATTGCATGCCTAGTCTTTTCAGACTATGTTTTATCTTCCTATTTTATATGCCTTACAATTTTTGTTGAAAGCCTGACATTTTGTATTGGATCATAGGAACTGAGGGAAATAGGCCTTTGGTGTGAGGAAATATGTTAATATGGCTAGGTATTGGACTGTATTTAATGTTTCTATAGCTGTAGGTGCCTGAAGCTTTAGTTTCCTCTGGTGTCTTTGTTTTTATCTTGCCAGTTTTCCTTGATCTTCCCTAAGAACTCTTCCTCAGATAGGGTCTGTATCTTTCAGTTCTTTTAGATGTAATCCACTGTCATACTGGAGCCCTGCTTGCTTTGATGGTGAAGTGTAGGGGAGGGGAAGCTTTCTATAATCTTAAATTAAATCTCAGTCTTTTAGTGGGCCTGTGTCCCTGGACTGTAAACATTCAAAAGTGTTTCTTAGCTTTTTTTTTATTTTCCCTCTTAGACGAGACAGGAAAACTAGAGGGAGCTGGAATTGGGGAAATGCTCTCCTTATAGGTGGGGGAAGCTCAGATAAAGCCTCTCCCCCAACCCCTGTCCCATGGAGAGGAGGCCTTTGTTCTGGAGAACACTTATACTCAGGGCATATTTTACAACATAGTCTCTTCTCTTTCCCTTGCCAGAACCACGAGGGGATCTATGTTGGCTTTTCACTGTAAGAACAGGTGGGGTAAAACCCAAAAAACTGTGAAGGCCACTAGGAGTTTCTGCCTCTCATGTTAGTCCAGATTCAGCCTATAGCCATTCATAAAAAATTACCATTTAAGTGTTCCTACAAGTTTATGGCTCCAGCGGCTTCCTTTTCAGGTAAAAAACATCTCAACTTTGACTCTGGATTTGCCTGTCTCTTCATATTTCAGGGTAGAAAGTTGCTTTGTGACCTCAATTTTCTGATGAGTCCAAGAAAAGTCAATGGTTTTTAGTTTGGTTTTTGATATAAGGATGCCTTCGTAGCTCTTTACATGGTGGGGCTCTTGGGTGGCCTTTTAAACTACTAACTATTAATAGTAGAGTGGGATGTAGTATAAAATTAACGGAAAGGGTCAAACAACAGAGCCTGGACAATCAATCTGGCCATCCAATTGAGAGTAGGAAAGACAATGTCAGTTAGGCAAGTGACCCCTCTGTTACTAAGAGCAAATGTATCACCTGCCCCTGTAAACATTTAGGGAAAGAGTTGAAAATTATAATATAAAATACATATACAAATGGAAGGTTTTCAATTTGAGTGAGATCAGTGGTCCGGATTCTTAGCATTTTTTATACAGTGTCAATTCTAATACCTCTTTGGCTAATTTCCACAGTTGCTGGATATTTTCTCAGACTGAACAGAAATTCCCATTTTCTGTTTTCAAATTTTCTAATTTGCGAGCTTTCTAATGAAGCCTTTGAGGCCTTCATTAGAAAGATTACCTCAGATTGACTGACTGCTAGCCAGGTCCTTGAATAACTCACCTAAGAGAATATTTTGAAGTATGTTCTCTGAGGTGGCACATGTTTATTCACTTACTCCTCTTAGAATTTTAGTTCTATTGTAGGATCTATGTCAGTCTCCAAAAGGCCACAGATTTTAGGCTTAGACAGCATCAGTGTTGTCTCCCTAACACACCGGTGTGCCTTGGGCTTTCTTCAAAAGCTGCTTCAGAAATCAATGATGTGAATCTGAACATATTATAATAACTGTGGTCACTGAGAGCAGACCATGTATATACTCATATACACAAACACACATTCACATTCCTAGTTTTTTTCACTAACCCTGTCCATTTTTTTCCACAGTGTTTTGTTTCTCCCCTCGAACAAAGTTTTTAATGCATTCTACAACACTAACAGAAATAAATAACCCTTTGCTACAGATATTAGGGAATCCAGGTGGGTCTGAAATTCTACCCAGAGTTCATCCCTCTGGCAATGACTGAGAACCTCTCTTAATTGAGCCTGCCACACCACCTGTTACACTTGGATAATTCAAAAACAGCTTTTCCCATTAATTCATGCCAGACATGAATCTAATCCTAAATAAGGCATGTTATAAAGCATTTGGATTAGAAATAAAACCATTATAACCATACCCCTGGATTTAAAAATGTACTTTCAGACAATGTTATAGCAGCATTCCAATATTTTCACCATAATACCTATTTGACATACAGTGCTTTTTATAGATTTCTAAATAAGGGAAAGAGACTGTTGAGGAAGCCATTTAAAAATATTTACAAACCATAAGTTTGAAGAAACTTGAACTTGTAGGCTGTAAACAATTATTTTGAATTAATTATCAGGTAATTCATAGATCTCCATTTATTTGGGGTCAGTTAGTAGAAAATAATTGTGTTCCTTTGGTAGTGTCATATTTCCTTTGCCATGTTCCTTGAAGTTTTGCATTGCTGACTTCACATATGAAGAGGGAGTTACCTCTTTCAGTCTTTACTGACTAGCTTCAGTAGAAAAAGACCTTCATCAGTCAGCCTTGCTGTGAATTCTAGGGATCTCTCCGAGTTTTTCTATGGATTCACCTGCTCCACTCCTCTTGTTCCCTGTTGGAGTGAGGGAAGTATCATGAGTGTGTATGCCTTTTCTTGACCCCACAAAGTCAGGCTGAGAGTGCTGAGAGTCTCCTTTTTGGTTTTCTTGGGGCAGTGCCCTCAAGTGCTCAAAGTAAATCACCTTCCCCCAGTCTTGCAGAGTTAAGCCAGGTGTCTATGTGTGTTTGTGCATGCTCTGCAGAGGCTGTGGGGTGGGGCTGTGTTGAAGGGCATGTAAGTGCTAGAGGCAAGTGTGGGCTACTTAGAAAGGTCCACAGGTGATGCATCTTTTGAAGTTAATGGGAAGGGTTCTTGAAGTTAATAAGGTGATTAGTAGAAACTCTAGCCCTTTTGTAAGTCCTGTGCTCCAGTTTCTATGAGCTCCTGCCCTTTTCTCCTGCTCCTAGCTTTCCCCAGACTATTCAGCTAAGCCAGTCCTTTCTGTGTTCTGGGTGAAGATAGATAGAAGTAGCCTTACTGGGCAGCATCATGCCTGGCTAGAGACACCCAATGCTTACAATGCTCTCACTTTCCCCATAAGAAAAATTGTGCACTGAACATTTCTCTCTTGCCATCAGGCTGTGCTGCCTTGGGGAAGGGGTGATTCAGGTAAAATAAAACTATTTTTCTTACCCTCTTTAGTGTGTTTATTCTTGGATAGTTTTTCTCCCACGGGGTCCTGGGACCTCTCTGCTGGACTTCTGGGCTCCACAAAGGTACTCTTATCTATGGGTGGTTATCAAAATCAGTTTTTCTATGGGAATGAGGCCTGAAAACTCCTATCCCACTATCTTGCTACACCACTGTCCTCTGAATGAGTTAATTTATAAAGGAACAAGTTTTTTCAACTTCTTTAATGACACGGTTTATAATACATTTACCTCTGCAAGAAATAATTATGCTTTTTTAAATCCCAAGGTAAAAGATTAGATAAGAGTTATTTTTATGAAGTAAGGGTTTGATAAAAGGGAGCTGTAGACCATCCATGGATGCTAGCTTTTCTGAAACATAGAGGGTACTCTGTCATGGAAGAGATGCACAAAAAAGATGGCCATTTTGAAACGTTTAGTAAGACTCATATTACAACATCGCAAACAGAAAGTGTCAAACTTGGAAACAAGGAAAACTATAATCACAATCATAGTGAATTAATGACATATTATCAAGACTTAGTTCATAATTTATACATTAGCATTAATACAATCTGAATGCTTACAATAAAATATAAATAGATGAGTTTCAAGAAAGTAGACCTGTTACACATACATAGATATTTACATGCCGTCAGAGAGTATGTGTACCTTTGTATTGCTATTTTGGGAATTAGAGAGTTAAAGTGACTCCTCTTTATGGACATTCTCTTTCCCTCCCACAATTCTTTCCATCACTAATCCTCTAAATTTTGTACTGTTCTATAAACCCCATTTTCCAGTTAGTGGCAATCAGAAAAGCAGATAGAAAGGCATTCATTATTGGGAGTGGCTTGGATAAAGTATCAAGTACCCTGGCCCTTGATAGAACATGACAGAGGGAACATGACTGTCACATCAATTACAGTGTATCACAAGATAAGGAAATAATGTTTTAGTCAGGATAGGCTAGATTATAATGCAGTAGTAAATGGCCCTGCTTTTAAAAAAATTATTTGAATACTTTCAAAATTTAAGAATCATGACATTATGATATCTTTAGAAATACAGAATTCTCAAAATAAATTCAAAATAGAGACATAGCAATGAAATACAACAGATTCAGATAGATAAATTATTATGCTATTATTTAATGTTCTTATGTATAGTTGCATATATTCCAAATGCTCTTTATAAATGAAAATTTATATAGACATTTATATTTAGGTTAATCTATTTCAATTCTGAATAAGTTAATTCTTTTCCTACTTGAATTTTAATAATAGAGCTAAATTAAAACTGTTACTCAGAGCTTTTTTATAAAAACTATTATGTTAGTAAAGGGTTCCACAGAGATAATATGCCTAGTTTTCTGTAAATGCTATCTATTTTCTTAGTAGTCTACAATTCAGGTTTTAGGCAGTAGCTGTTGAAAAAAGTATAGGACAGTAATTTTTTTTTTTTAATTGTAAAGTTCTAGTGCAGGTCACTGCTATTAACATATGCATCACTCAACATTTTTCAAATATAACTTAAATTGAGTTTAGTGATGAAATGCTGATTTATGAAAGTTCTTCTTTAATGAAACTTATTTTTATGAGCTCTCTGAATAGCAAGAAGTTGGACTGCAGCTCCAAGCTCTTGGCTGTTTGTTTCTTTCACTTTCTACACAGTCCTCAGCTCTGAAGTGGCTACCTTATTTAAAGTCATTATCAACTTACTTTAGTGCTGACATTGTTGATGGATTCAAAGCAGTGAAACTGACAATTCTGTAGCTAATGCTGGTGTCTTTGGAGCAAAGAAGTGAGTTTCAAAGGGAGGCTGAAATTGAATACTCACATACCCTCAAATATTATAAATCATGAAATATGTATGCTTATATAGTTTTATATTTTACTTGGAGTGGAGTTTCTTTTTTGCATGGACAATTTTATTTATTAAAGTTATGGAAAGATCATGGCTTTCCTTAAACTTTTGGCTTGTCTTTAAAAATCAATGTTGTTCTTATCAGAAGTTTGTCTCTTCTAAACTGATCTGAGTTAATTTATTGGAACTGTGAGGAAGAGAGGTTATATAATTTGGGCACAGAGGGTGAATCAGTGTCCTAGAATTTACTGATGGCACCTTCAAAGGTGACTCAGTTGACCAGAAAGTGTTGATTTCCACTTTGTAATTTTAAAAGTATATGAAAATCAAAGGGCATTTCAAGACCCAGGAGGGAGTGGAAGTAGCAGATAAGCTTGATGATTGCAAAAGCTTACTAGATTGAGTAAAAAAAAATATGCATTGCTGTCAAAAAGTTGAAATGTAAAATAGCCAAACCCTCTTCTATGGCTCTGATGATAGCAATCAACAAAACGAGGAAGATGATGTGGCAGAATTCAGAATCTGATTGAGAAGGACTAACAAGAGGGAATTATCATGTCCTCAGCTTTAGAGTCAAATAAATGGGCAACGTGGGCCCAGTCTTTTGTGAACTTAAAAATGGGAAAAGCTATAGAGAGTTAACATCATGATTTTATGCATTGAATGAGATATTTGGAGCTCTTTCCGGCTGCAAGTAGAGGCACAATTGGGTTAATGGTGGTTGGCTTTAAGGACCTGAGGGAAATTGAGGGTGACAAGTAATCATTTCAGCAGCCTTCTGGCCAGCCTCAATAGAAATGGAGTGGGCACCACTTATAGTACACCTGGAGCTCTCACATCATCTTCTCTCAGGAGTGACATTCTTGGTTTTTACTAATTTGATTCTGGCAAATGCAATACACTTGCTCTCCTACTACTGTTGCCACTGCTGAGTAAATTTTCTCTTCTTTCCTCTCTATTTTATTTGCTTCTGCTTGTGGCTTCAGCTTACTGCCTCGTGATAGTATCTCTTTTCTGCCCTTCTGTTATTTGCTGACTCTCCTTTCTGCCTCATTGTCAAGTTGTCCATGATAGAGATTTCCAAGGTCAATTAGTCACTATTCATGACAGAATGTCCCTGTTGTACTGGTCTTTTATGCTAGATCAGGTGTGCTTGCCTTTGGAAAGTGACTGTCCCAAGTCCAATTGCCATGGCCACAGTGTAATGAAAAGCATTCATTTGTTCATTCAGTATACATCAATCAAACTCCTCTTTTGTGCCATGCAGAGTACTAGATGCTGGTGTTATACCAGTAAACAAATAAGAATCATGAATCTTGATTTTTAATAAAGGGAGAACTACAACACAAAATAAACTCGACTAAAATAAATGTACATATTAAAGAACTCAGACTTGAAAGAAACCTCTCAGAATGAGGTTGTTGCCATGACCATCTTGATAAGGCTCTCCTGGAGAGAATTCATAGTCCAGCAGGTGCCTTGTTTGACCTGTTTAAGTAATTTTGATCAAGATGATTCACACATGTGTGGTATGGAATTTAAATGAGGGCAAGGAATTGAAAGCAGAAAGCGAAAATCATATATAGCTTATAGATTTTCGTGACAATAGCTTTAACCAAATGAGTGGTAGTTAAATGCCCTTAAGAAGCCAATAGCTTAATTTACATGTTAGTTTATAGTTGGCCATATAGTTTGGGGAAAAGAAGTGACATTACTCAAGTATTTAGGGAATTGAGAAATATCATGGCCATCAATTTTGAATGTCCTTCCACAGGATGGCACTTATAATCTCTTTTGTTTTTAATTTCTTACTTGTTAAAAACAATGTTATTTTCTACAAAGTTGAAGAAAATATAAAACCATAACTATATTTGAAAATGCACACAGCTCATTTCACATGCTTTTCATTGGTTTATCTTCTTTCTGATCATTATAATTTATCTTTTCTGAGACATCAAAAGATGACACTACTTTTGAGGGGTACCATATTCCTCTTTAGATCCTGTCCTTTTTTACACACATTTAAAGATGTGTTTTATGTATCCACGTATTCTTATACAAATCCAGATTTGCAATAAAACAAATACTGATAATTTAGTATTCTAACTACTTATTTTATAATTCTGTTCTGCAGGCCTGAACTCCTTCTCTGAAAATACTTAGCCTAAAAAAATTAGAACATATTTGCCATACATGATTTTTCTGCTGTATATATTTTTCCATTTGGATATATTTTTAAAGACGTATTACATTTATATTAATTTTTGAGATGGGAGCCTTTCAGGTTAAATTTCTCCATTCCAGTTTGGTCTTTTACAGTCACTCCTGCATCTAGACACCACCTGGAATAATTACCATAGTAAACAGACTCACAGAATTAGGAGGAAACACTGGAGAGTACAGTGTTCAAGATGTTGTCACTCTTCTGAATGTTCTCTGCATTTTTCTTATCCCAGAGCCTAGGTGGAGGAAAACTCAAAGTCTTCATGACTATGCCCTTCATGAGAGATGTAACTAGAATAAGCTTACTATGCAAACTAGTTAGTAGGATGGAGACTGATTAAAAAGAGAGTTTCTATTGTCAGGCTCTAACTTTTAGGAGGCTGTGCAAGCAAATGTATTAATTTCTTATTGTTAGTATAATAAATTATCACAACTGTGGTGGCTTAAAACAACACAAATATATCACCTTGCAGTTCTATAGATCAGGAGTCCACCATGGGTCTCAGGGTGTTAATATGGGTCTCAGGGTGTTAATAGGGCTGCCTCCCTTCTGGAGGTTTTAAGGGACAACCCGTTTGTTTGCCTTTCTCAGCTTCTATTATAGAAACTGCCTCCATTCCTTGGCTCATGGACCCTTCTTTCATCTTCAAAGCAGTGGTGTTGCATGATCAAATCTACTTCACTGACTCGGTTTCTGTTGTCATACCACCTTCTCTGCTCTGTGACATCTGATCTTCATTCATCCATCTTCTCATTCATTAAAATGACTGTAACATAGCTAAAGATACTTGATCGTATTTTTATAATAGTGACTTTAATTTATCAAAGATGACAACAAATTAAAAATTTAATAAAAAAGACAACAAATCAACAATCAGGATATAAAATTATTCCAGATGAAATAAAAATAATGGAAAAAGTGACTTTAAAATAATTATATTCATGATTTTCCAAGACATAGATAACAGTTACTCAAAAAGAACAATTAAACAACAATCTAGAAAACTCAAAAGAACACAATTAGTGGATATATAACAGAAGTTTTATTATGGGAGAAATTGTTTGCAATATATAAAACAAGAGCACTCTTTTGAATATGCATATAACTCTTATTTATTAATAACATATAAACTACCTAATAGGGAAAACATCTAAACAGATAATCAAAGCTGCCAATAAACACATGAAGAGTTATTTAGCTTGATTCTTAATTAGGAAGATGCCAGTTAAACAATGTGTTTGTACTATATCCTTCTCATTAAATTGTGAAAATTTTAAATTCTGTTATCAGACAATTAAGAAAATCACTACAGTTTTGCTACAATCTTGCATATGGATTAAATCTAAAAATGAATCACCCAGAAATTTAAACTTTTGATACTTGCCCTAGAGAAATACTCATATACATCTATAAAAAAGATACAAATATTTTTATCATTGTTTGTAGTAGAGAAAAATTGACATCAAAATAGATAAAAGCCATCAAAAGGGGAGTAAAAATGTAAAATGTGGCAAAACAAAATAGCATACTGACATTAAATGAAATGTACTAAATCTATGTGTTTCAACATGTGGGGAAATTAAAAAAAACATTAATGAGTAAATGATATGATATGTGCAGCATGAAATATTTATGTAAATTAAAACACAGCCTTTTTGGAGCTAGGTGTGGTGGCACCCACTTGTAGTCCAACCTAATCAGGAGGCTGAGGCTAGAGTCTTGCTTGAGCACAGAAGTTAGAGGCCAGCCTGCACAATACAACACGACCTTGTCTCAAAAAAAATTAAAATATTTAAGATTGCTTTGGTTATATGAGGTTTTTTCTGATTCCATATGAAGTGAAGAATTATTTTTTCTAGATCTGTAAAGAATGCTGATGGTATTTTCATGGGGATTGCATTGATTCTGTAGATCATTGGGAGGCATCAGTCTTCCTGACTTCAAGCTCTACTATAAAGCAATAATAGATAAATCAGCCTAGTATTGGCACAAGAACAGAAGCATAGATATCTGGAATAGATCTGAGATACCAGAGATGAAACCATCAGTATACGGCAATCTAATCTTTGATAAAGCTGACAAAAATATACATTGGGGAAAAGAATTCTCTCTTCAACAAATGGTGCTGGGAAAACTGGTTAGCTACATGCAGAAGAGCAAATCAGGATCCCTACCTCTCACCTCTCACAAAAATTCACTCAAGATGGATAACAGACTTAAACTTAAGACATGAAACCTTAAGAATCCTAGAAGAAGATGTTGGGAAAACCCTATCAGACATTGACCTAGGCAAAGAATTTTTGAGGGAGACCCCCAAGGCAATCACCACAGCATCAAAAATAAACAAATGGGATCTGATCAAATTAAAAAGTTTCTGCACAGCCAAGGAAACCATCAGTAGAGCAAATAGACAACCCACGGAGTGGGAGAAAATATTTGCTCTCTACATCTCTGATAAAGGCCTAATAACAAGAATCTATCTAGAGCTTTAAAAAATTAACAAGAAAAGATCAAACAATCCCATCAAGAAATGGGTGACGGAAATGAAAAGAAACTTCTCCAAAGAAGACAGAATAATGGCATGCAAACATATAAAGAAATGCTCAACCTCTCTAATTATTAGAGAAATGCAAATAAAAACCACAATGAGATACCACCTAACCCCAGTAAGAATGGCCTATATCAAGAAATCCCAAAACAACAAATACTGGCGAGGATGCGGAGAGACAGGAACACTCCTACACTGCTGGTGGGACTGCAAATTAGTGCAACCTTTGTGGAAAAGAATTTGGAGATACCTCAAACAGCTAGAAATAGAAATGCCATTTGACCCTGCAGTAGCATTGTTAGGCATCTACCCAAAAGAGCATAAGACATTCTATTATAAAGACATCTGCACATGAATGTTTATAGCAGCACAATTCACTATTGCACGATCATGGAAGCAGCCCAGGTGCCCATCAATTCATGAGTGGATAATTAAAATGTGGTATATGCTCACAATCGAATATTACTCAATCCTAAGAAATGACAGTGAGCTAGCACCATTTATGCTATCCTGGATTAAGCTTAAGCCTGTTATCCAAAGTGAGGCAACACAAGACATGGAAAATGGGCTCCACATTTACTCACCATCAAATTGGTACTGACTGATTTAAACTTCGATTTTCAAATGGTGGCAATACCCACCAGAGATTCGGTGGGGGGGGGGACCCAATCTTAGGGATGGGATGAACATTCTGGAGGGGGAGGGCATAACTCTAACCCTTCTTAGGGAGAGGCAAAGATATACAATGTAACCAAAATGTTAAAAAAAAAACAAAAAAACTTTTTAGCAGGTGGTGGGCAGGCAGGAGTAGGGAGGAGGAAAGGGATGTATGTTTCCATAATGTGTGTGATGCACACCACCAGGGGATTGGACATTTCAGGGGGAGGGAGGGGGCAGGAGCAATATTTGTAACCCTAACAATATTTGTACCTCCATAATATGATGAAATAAAAAAATAAAAAAATAAAATACAAAATAACACTAGAGCATGTATATAGCTATATATATACATATTTGCAAAACTATAAATATTAATCAAGGCATATAAAGCAAATTCCTAATAGTGTTTATACCAGTATAAAGAAGGAGTGGGTGGGCAATGGAAATGGTTATTGAAGAGAACCTAGCTTTGTGAGTGATGTCTCTAATTATTTTATATCCAAATATACCTATATTCATATTTTCAGTAGTTTGTAAAGTATGCAGATGGAGAAAAATGTGTTTATGAGTAAACTAAATTATAAAAAGTAGTTAATTCTGGAAGCTGCCAATATAGGTGATTATTAATTTTATTTCCTTTTCATATGTTTTCTAAGTTTATAAATATTTTTATTACAATAATTATACTAAAAAAGTAATTATTATAAAAGCTCAACAGATTAACTTCAGAAAGCACAGAGCCAGTGTGAAAATTAGTGAGCAGAGGAATCTATATCAAAAGCACCATAAAGAGGCAAAGAGATTAAAAAAAGATATATGAATGAACAATTAAGAGATTAATATAGCTTTTAAGGATCCAGTAGAACTAATAAATAGATTCTTAGATACAATAGATCTATAAATTATTACTAGGAAATGAATAAAGAGAATGGCAAAGAAACAATAATAATGTATAATGTCAAAGAATTTTCCAGAACTGAAAAACATGAGTCTACTGATTAAAAGTGTGCACTGAATTCCCAGTAGTATAAACAAAAATATATCCACATCTAGACACATCAAGATTAATGAGAACATTTTATTAGCTACCAGAAAGAAAAGACAGACTACCTACAAAAGAAAGACAATTGGAGTAGTATCTAGCTTCTTATCAGTAAGGATAGATGCCAAAAATCCCTGAGGATAAAATCTTTCTACCTTAAATTCCATGCCTAGCTAAACAATTACTAAGAAGACAAAATTTTAAAATTGCCTGATATTGAATGACTAAGACAATTCTCTGTCCATAAATTCAGTGGAGGAGAGGGAGGTCTTGAAAGCAAAACAAAAGTGAAGCAAAAGACAAGAATGGGTTCAAGTAACAATGTATCTTTCCCCTCTTCTCTCAAAGAAGATAAAATTGATTAATTGTCAATCAAATTTCTAGTATTTTTCCTTAGGAAAGCAAGTGAAGTAAGGAAAGACTTTACATTTTGCTCCTGTTTACTTTTTTTCTTTCAAAATATTAAGGGGGTACAAATGTTTTGTTACATGGATACCTTTTTTTTTTATTTCGGCATATTATGGGGGTACAGATTTTAAGGTTTCAATAAATGCCCATTTCCCCCTCTCCCCCCACAAGTCTGAGTCTCCATCATGACCATCCCCCAGATGGTGCACATCTCACTCATTATGTATGTATATACCCGCCCTCCTCCACCCTCCCAACTGCCCAATACCCTATTACTGTAGTACCTATGTGTCCACTTAGGTGCTACTCAGTTAATACCACTTTGCTGGAGAATATATCTGGTGCTTGTTTCTCCATTCTTGGGATACTTCACTTAGTAGTATGGGTTCCAGCTCTAACCAGGAAAATATAAGATGTGCTATATCACCATTGTTTCTTAGAGCTGAATAGTACTCCATGGTATACATATACCACATTTTATTAATCCATTCTTAGATTGATGGGCACTTGGGCTGTTTCCACAGCCTTGCAATTATGAATTGTGCTGCTATAAACATTCGAGTGCAGGTGTCTTTTTTGTAGAGTGTCATTGGATCATTTGGGTAGATGCCCAGCAATGGGATTGCTGGATCAAATGGTAGATTCACTTGTATCGCTTTAAGGTATCTCCATATTGCTTTCCACAGAGGTTGAACTAGTTTGCAGTCCCACCAGCAGTGTAGGAGTGTTCCTCTCTCTCTGCATCCACACCTGCATTTATTGTTTGGAGATTTTTTGATAAAGGCCATTCTCACTGGGGTTAAGTGATATCTCATTGTGGTTTTGATTTGCATTTCCCTGATGATTATAAAGCTTAAGTCAGGGCTATTACTGTCCCCATCACTCAGATAGTGTTCATTGTACCTGTTAGGTAGGTTTTTATCCCCCTCCTCCCTCCATCACTTTCCCCCCTTCTTGATTTCCAATGATTTTTATCTCTCTCTGTGCCCATGTGTGCCTATCAGTTAGTTCCAAATTATTAGAGAGTACATATGGTGTTTGTTTTTCCATTCTTGAGATACACAGTGTTCTCCAGTTCCATCCAAATTGCTGCAAAAGACATTAATTCATTTCTTTTTGTGAGTCAGTAGTACTCCATGGTATTTGTATATATACCATATTTTTTTAATCCACTCATGAATTGACGAGCACTTGTGTTGATTGATTCCACATCTTTGCACCTGTAACTTATGCTGCAATGAACATTCAAGTGCAGGTGCCTTTTTGATAAATGACTTCTTTTCCTTTTGGTATATGCCCAGTAGTGGGATTACTGGACTGAATGGTAGGTCTGCTTTTAGTTCTTTGAGAAATGTCCATACTGTTTTCCATAGATGTTTTACTCCTGTTTCTTGATAAAACTTTATGAAAAGTCAGAAAAAGTCAAATATTTGATGAAGTTGATGCAGTTCACGACGGTATACAATAATTGGTAGCCTTTGACTCCAATGTAGGCTGACATAGAAAACAATGTAAAATGGCATGTAAATTTTCTTTATTCTTTCCAAAAAGAAGAGCTAGATAGTTAGATAGGAATGCAGATGCTCTAAATGTTCACAGATTACCAAGATTTTTTTTTTTCATTTGAAGTTTTGTTTGACAAACACCTTCCCTTGAAAATAGGAGAATTGAAGAGGTTTCAAAGGAGCTTGTGAGGAAAAACTGTGGACATAACCAGCAACTGGCTGCATTGAGAGAGATGTCATTATTTTCATACAAATACATAGTGAAAGGGAATGGAATAACCCTTAATTTCGACATGATCTGCTTCAAATTACTAAAGGAAATATATTGCATGATACATAATAAGCACTCAACAATTTTATGTCGAACTAATAATAATTATCTTGCCCTCCTGACCCATTAAACTTATTTTAAAGATAAAGAATAATGGATAATTCATTAGATTAATAACATAAAATTGATAATGAATACAGATTAATATAAGTATAATGAAATATATTAAAAGAGAGTCATGCATGTATTAGTGATATTAAAATGTCATGAACCAAGGATTATGATTATACCAGTTGTGTACACAGAAGCTTTTGGAGAAAAAAATGGATTTTATGTTCTGTTGAAAACTGTAAAGTTTTATATAAATGTAAAATGATTGTTATTTCAACAACATTGAAATGGTGATTTTCTGGGGAAACCTTCCATACTGTTTTAAACTAAATTATATACAGAAATCAAATGAATTCTCAATTGGGCCTATTTATTTTGAACCAGGAATTATATATAATATGGAAGGGGTTATTAAGACAATAGCATTTTGGACTAGGGCTAGTTAATATTTTCAAGTAGGATGATTTCATAGGATTGAAGACAGAATAGGATTTGTCATAACTCAATACAATATAATAGAGACCAGTAGTTTTCTGATCATTCAAAAACAAGAAGATCTTAATTATTTGGAAAAAAAACAAAAGAACAAGACAGTCAGAGGGAGCTTAGACAGAATATTTATTCAGCCCTATATCACTTGGTTAAAATAGAAATGTAGTACTTGGGATGTCCATGGAGACAACTAAAACTGACCTTGAAAAAGCATCCCTATAGGTTTTGTTGTCACTGAGCCTTGATAAGCACTTAAAATCCATTCTGAGGCAATTTTTGTCCTCCCTTCTTCATCAAAACTGAATATCTGTTTACTAGATAATATAGAAATATGCCTTATTCCTCCACATTCTGGCAGTTAAATGCCTTATATTTCCTAGTTAGGTGATCCCAACCATTGAATCTATTTTTGTTACAGGCTTTGGGATGTAACCTTGAAAATGATGTAGGATTATAGTATAGATACTTTGAGTAGCATTTGCTTGAAAAACAAATGTAACTAGGGTGGTTTTCTCCTATCTGTAGATTTCTCTCTCTATGTATCTCTTAATATGATCATGACTCCAATTTCAGAGAACCTGAGGAACTTGCCCAAGACCATAGGGCCAGAACATAAATATGACCCACACAGGGTGTATTAACATTAAGGTTCATTTTCAGATTAAAAATAAGAAATGCCTTACCTTTTGAGTGTGTTCATATAAAATACAAATGGGAAAAATACCATATGACTCCAAAGCCTAACTCTCTTCACTTTATCATATTGCCTCAACACTGCACTTGTTAGGGTAGTGGAATGATCTGGGCTGATTAATTTTCTTGAAATCATTGAGGACCAAAAATACAATTGCAGAAATAATGACAGACGTCATGTTTTCCCATTTTATATTTTATAATTAGAAAGTAGCTATTTAAAGAGAAAATTCACACTTGCCTTGCAACTACTTATATCCATGTTAAAATGTCTATCAATGTGGGATAAATGGAAAAATGCCTAATTAACATATTTCAGGAAAATATCAGGCTACTGATTTGGGGCTACAAATAACGCTACAAAACACAGGTTTCTAATTTAGAACCTATTAGCCTAATAAACCATTGTGTGTTACTATGGATATGTGAGGACATTTAACTAAGGTCTGACTATGATCCATCATATGGAAATATTTATTTGTATAATTTTTTTATTTCAGCATATTATGGGGATACAAATTTTTGGGTTACATGTGTTGCCTTTCCTCCCTTTCCCCCCTCCGGAGTCAGAGCTTCAAGCGTGTCCATCCCCCAGATGGTGTGCGTCGCACTCATTATGTATGTATATACCCATCTCCTCCTCCCTCCTCCCACCTCCCCGACACCTGATAAATGTTATTCCTGTATGTACACTTAGGTATTGATCAGTTAATACCAATTTGTTGGTGCGTACATGTGGTGCTTATTTTTTCCATTCTTGGGATACTTGACTTAGTAGAATGCATTCCAGCTCTATCCAGGAAAATACAAGAGGTGCTGTATCACCATTGTTTCTTAGAGCTGAATAGTACTCCATGGTATACATATACCACATTTTATTAATCCACTCATGTATTCATGGGCACTTGGGTTGTTTCCACATTTTGCAATTGTGAATTGTGTGTTTCAGAAGTGGCAACAGACTAAGGGAGTTGGTTTTAGTTAAATCAGGTTTGAGGAACTCCTGGAACACTTTGTTGTAATTGTCCACCTCTTTTAAGGTCCTCTTGGTCCCTATGATCCTTATGATTATTAAGACATATAGCTCCTTAGTGTCATATAATAATTTTGTATGAACTATTTGGCTTGTCTTTTTAACATGCTATCACCATTGTCAATGTTGTGTTGACTGTAAGGTAGTGACTCTTGCTAGGTCAGAGATTGTATTAGGTCTTACTAAACAGGTGGAAATCAATACTTTCACTCTCTTTACTAGAATGAGTTTCATATATACTTGAGATGCAAGAAAAACATCCCTTTGTTGTTATGCTGAAGTTGTCAAGCCTTCCATTAGTCTAGGTTAAGTTTCTGGGGTTATGAATTTAATTTTAGTTTCTAATATTGATTTATATTTCATAAAGACTTTGTTGGTTACCCCCCCAAAAAAAAAAGCCTCAGTAAATTCTTCTACTTCAAGGGCATTATTTTAGCTCAGAATGAGACGTTTCTCAGCGATTTAGTTTCCATTTCAGGACTTAAAATAATCAGTGAAATAGGAAATTGCTATGAATTATGAAAGGTTTTAGACAATAATTCCAGGCCACCCAAAGCTATGCATTCATTTTTTGGTTTTTGAATTTTAAAAAAACTGAATAAGATTCAATCCCATTTTCTATGTTTTATCACAATGTTATTGAAAGTTGTTTAAGATTTTACACTCCTTGAGGGCATGTATCTTTAACATCTTTGTATTTTCAATAGCATTTGTTATACTACAGATACTTTATGTGCATTTCATAAATTAATGAACAAATAGATGTTATGAAAAAAGAAAAAAAGGAAAAGTACCATTACCAGACTCTAGGATGAAGTAAAAAGCAATATTTAGCAATCTTCCATATACTACAATACCCTACCTCGGCCTGCTTGCTTCACTTCTCATCCCTGCTACGCACTCTTTCAGAAGTCCTCAGACTTCTCTGCTGTGTTCCCTACCTTGGCCCAAACTCCCATGATCCAAAAGTATGCTTCCCTTTCTCTAACAGGCAGACTTCCTTTTGCTCAGTACCCCAATCTGAGCTTGCTATCCTGCAGAAAGTCATCTGGGAAATGAAGAGACACAGCTGTGAGACATACACAAATGAGTTTCCCTCACCTGGGTTATTTGTATTTTAAAAGACAATGATGGAAAAACTACAGTGATATAAGTGCTAACTTTTCCCAATCTTCGAATTTCAGGCAGCATGGCATTTTGGGGTGGGGACCTAAAATCATGTCAGAGAGCTGGACTCCTTTTCTGTCTCCAAGTATTGTTGGTTCTGCTATAACTTGATTTGATTTTTGATTTATAAAGTACTGGTCATCTTCAGAAGATATAAAACATGGGAGGGGAAATGAATAATTATTAGTTCCTTTGTACCAGTTATTCTCGACCTTACCTGTACATTAGAAAAACATGGGGAACTTTTAAAACTCTGATGTCTAGACCATAATCCAAACCAATTAAATCAGAATATCTGGGGATGGAACCCAGGTATCAGTTTTTTAAAGCTCCCATGTAATTAAACTGTGAAACCCACTAATCTAAACGAAGATGAGGAATACTGTAGGCATCTGATGCTTATAGAAGATAACAGTTATATTAAGAAGCCACATGAGAAAAATTGGGATGGTGGAATCTGTGGGAAATGGAGAGCAAAGACAGTGGCTACTGAACTCCAGCCAAGTGTTTCACCATGAGAGGAAAGGAGCACAATGATTAAGAGGACTAGCTCCAGTGGCAGATCCCCTGAGATTAAAGCACTTTCCTGCCCTTCACTGTGTGAGCTTGAGGGAGTGATTTCTTTATTCTTCAATTTTTTCATTAGTAAAATGAGGATGATGATTATACCTAACTCTTAAGGTTGTGAAGAGTAATTGAAATCATAAGCATAAAGCACTTAGCCTTATATTGGTCATGTAATAAATATATTCTACACATATGTGCTGTTTTATTATGATGATAAGTTTTGAAATACTAGAGTTCACTTGTCTATCTTTCCATAGATTGGTTTCCAATCTAGGGAGAGGAAAGGAAGGACAAGCAAGAGCTACAGAGATGGGAATCAAAAGATTCTGAGAATGATTTTAGGATTTTAAAATTATTTTTCTTATTTTTGTATCACATTGGTCCCACCCTTAGCCCCCCAAAATTTATTGCTATCTTATTTCCTATAATTTGTTGCTCTTCTATATTCTCATACCTCCATTTTCATGATACTTCTAACAGATTGGAAGTGGCATGCTAATATATTTAATGGGTGAATTATTTGCTATATCACTTTAGATTTTGCTGTATAGCAAACTAGCTCAGAACAAACAATAACTAGTTTGTGGCTTAAAACAACAATTTTATTTGTGCCTTATTCTTGGGTAGGCAATTTGGGCTGTGCTCTGTTGGGTGGCTGTTTTGCTTGGCTTGCTCATGCATTCGTGTCAGTTGTTGGTGATCAGGATAGCTCTTTACTTCAGGGTTGGCTGGCTGAGGCTGGGATGAAGGGATGACTGAACCATGTGTCTCTCATTATTTAGCTAGTTAGCCTGAGCTTATTTACATGATGGAAACAATTTCCAAGAGTGGAAGACTGAAGATTCTTAAGATCTAGTCTCAGAACCAACACTACACACATCTTCTACATACTTTTGGGCATAGGAAATCATAAGATCAGCCTATATCCAAGGGATAGGAAAATGGACTCTACTTTTGATGAGAGTTGCTTTATTTTAGCCATTTTTTTGTAATTTTCCACAGTAGCCTGTTGAAATAAGGCAAATGAGAGGAAATGAGATCAGAGTGAGGGCGATGGCACTGGACATACAAAAGGTATGTTAGAGATGGGCTTTGGTAAATGATTGGATGTGCATGATGAGGGGCAGAAAGAAATTTTGAAAGTTGTGAAAGTTCCAGTCTTAGTAATTATGACAATTGAACTGTGATTAACTGAAATAGGAAAGCCAAAATGTTGCAAAAAAGCACTCGGTCTTTTCTATGTATTCTTTCACAGAAAACACTGGACTCCTGGACTCCTGGACTCCTTTTCTAAAATTGCTTTTTTTCTATAACCATTTTCTCCCAAGGGTAGGACATATTTTAAAATTCATTATCTAAGGACTCAAATGACCAATTAGATTTTCTATTTCTCAGTTGACTCCTTCATGAACTTTTGGAATGCTAATAACATGTATAAATAATATATGTAGTTTATAATTCAAAAGAATGTTCCTCTGATCTCAACTCTAAAGCAGGTTATTCAAAGTATCAGAACCAAAATATCTAACTCTAGGCTGAGACCAAAGCCTGTGTAACATCTCTAGAGAATCTGAGAGAAATTTATAAGAATAAAAAAGACACAGTGGCACTTAGTCATTATCTTTATGTATTTGTTTATTGACGATATAGAATTCTATTCTAGAAAATTTATAGACTTTTTTGTTATAGTCTATAACAAAAGTTATAGACTTTTGCTCTCATGAATATAATTTTGCTCTCATGAATATAATTTTAAATTGCCTTAATCTTATATAACCATTTTATATAGGCCACTAGATTGTCAAATAAAATTAGATAAAGTAGACATTTTCCACACGCACACACACTGCCCCCCACCATTCAGTATTCTCTCCTTTTTCCTTTATGGTGTTTTTCCCCAGAAAGTCTTTCTTTTCACTTTGATGCACATTATTTTAGGTATTTTTTAAATAGCATATTGTCCTAAATTAAAATTTTTTTGAAAGGAACTTTTTAAAATTTCAAAGTATTAAGGGAGTTGTAATTTGTAATGTTTTAGGTTACATGGATTATTTTTGTGATGCTTGAGTCCTGGCTATAGGTGTGCCCATCACCCAAATAGTGTTCATTGTACCCATTAGGTTAGTTTATTACTCTCCCTTCTTTCCCCTTACAGATGCTTTCCACTGTTTTACTTCCCTCTGTGCACTTGTGTGCTCATCTGTTAGTTTCAGTTTAATAGTGAGTCCATGTGGTGTTTGTTTTTCCATCTTGCGATATTTCACTTAGGAAAATTTCCATTCAGGTTGTTGCAAAAGGTATTAATTTATGTTTTTTTTATGGCTGAGTGGTACTCCATTGTGTACATATACTACATTTTATTAATTCATTCCTTAATTTTTAAATCTTCATTTACAAATACCCAGAACCTCTTAACCCAGTGCTAATTTAATTGATTTTATTATTATTTATTTTCATCAATACTTAAAGTATGCTTTTAAATAATTAAATGACATTTTTCTACTCTCTCTCTTTTCTCCCCCCCAAAAAAGACTTAGGCACATGTTACCATCCCTGATTGGTGGAAATGTCTCCACATGGGGAGCTAACTCTACAGAACCAGGATAGCCTGTGTTACTGGATCAGGCACGAAGAACTATTTATTTTTATTCCTTTATGGTATTTTCTTGATCTATTACTTAGCCACTTCCACATTACTACTTCATAATATACCATCTGGCTTTAAACAACAATACTTAATTCTCACTCAAGCATCTGTGGATTTGCTGGGGTTTGGCTGATCTGTACTGGGCTTATATGAGTTAGACTGCAAGATGTAGATTGGGTCTAGGTCTGTGCCATGCCTCTCATCCTCCTTGGACCTATCATAAGTTTGAACATGGTATGGTTTTAGGACGATAACTCTGACAGCAATTTTTCTCTTTGCGAATTTGAATAACGATTACTAGATATCTCAATATATAACATGCAAAACAGGAAACAACATGCAAGTATACCTTTATTGACTTATAACAGATGACAGCAATTCGATTTTCCTTTACTATTGAATTTTCCGCTCTATTTGTGAATGTGAATTTTCCTCATCAATTTATGGAATCCATATATGACTCATTCTGTCTTAATCGAAGACTGAAATTATATTATGGAAATAAAACATCTTCCATCTCAATGTAGTCTAAAATAGGTTAAATGAGATGGTTTTCCCTGAGCAAGCATAGCAGGTCTGCAATACATCTTCTTTCTCCACATATATTATGTCAAGTATTTTTTTTTAGCATTTATATGAGTGGTATACATTGCACAGACATGCATCTGTAAATGTAAACAGAGCAAAAATGCTGGTACAATACATGCTTTAAAATTGTGTTATTGTTTTTGGATTTTGCTTGTGCTGATTTAAAAGGGAATCTACAAATATTTTAAGTAAAAGCTGTGAGCTATTAATAGATTTTTAGACTATTAACACTGAAAGTGATTTTAGAGATCATATAATCCAACTCCCATATTTGTCAGATTAGGGAGTACAATTCGAATGTGTCAAGTGGCTTCTTAGAGTCTGGACTGTGAGTTAGTAGAGGACTTGAAAATGAAATTCACCTCTCCTGACTACTCAAATGGCCTTTCCTATCTTACCACTATACTTTCCAGGCCCCCACCAGGACAAAATGCCAACAGAACTTGCAGATGGGAAAATGAGATACAGTTGTTTCCTGGATTCTATTATTATGGAGATTTTTAAAAATGTGTTTTAATTTCCAAACTAGCTTTGCAGGCACCTCAAAACTGAGTGCATGTCGTTCTGAAACTTTCTCTGGTATCCTGGAGTTGACACTGATGTTTCTTATCTTTGAATTCTTATAGCACTTACACATTTTGGTAGGGAGATAGTAAAGTCATTAAGGGTAGGAAGGGTAGGAAGTATATCTTTTGCTCCTGTTGTACCCTTTCACAGATATTAGGGCAGTTCTGTCTGTTTAATATTGTTGGCTGCCAACTCCTGCAAAAGACAAACAGAATAGCCTGCTGATTGAACAGAGCTAAGTTTACTAAATCAACTGCAGTAAGGGTGGGAACACCATCTGGACAGAGTCTTGGTAATGTGTCAAAAGGGGATATTTTCAGATTTCAAGCCCAGGTTAGATACTTTTATGGTGAATCTTGCAAAGTGGGGGTTGTTTAGTTGAGGATTGGGCTGAATTTATGTCCTAATAAGTTTGAATGAATGAGCACAACAGTACAAGAACCATGATATGATTAGTGATGAGTAAAGTATTGGTCTTGATGAATAAAGTATTTGGTTGGTTCCGTCTTTTTGTTCAAGAGTAGTTATTTCTTGGAACGTGTAGTTATAGTTGATCATCCTAAAGATGAAGCTAGGTAAACCCCAAGTTATAAGTCACATGCAGGAGACATTTCTGAATAACACTATGAAATTGGAAACCATGTAATTAATTAATTAATGTTTTGTATGCAAATATAACTTACTAAGGTAATAATAATAATATCATAAAAGGATATATTAGCTATCAGATTCAGGAACCAGTGGTAGGAAATCCATGGGAAAGGATTGCAGGCTTTTAAAAGGACTCTTGGAGTATCTCAGAGTATCTTGCACTCAGAGTATCTTGCACAAGATACTCTGTGCAATATCATTAGTTCTGCAGTGTATGCTTTCTAGTTTCCTTTGCCTTGACTTTATATTAATCTCCTAGATATAGCCTAAGTTTGCTCCTCTGATACTGCTCCTCCTGCTTACTTAATAGTTGTACTGCATGTTCCTGACTTGGTCTCAGACTTCGGCTCACAGCTCTGATCCCTGCCTTCACTCAACATCTTTGGTTTGGTAACCTGCTTATGAAGCCATCCCAGTATCTAATAAATGTCCATATTGTCTGTCCATATCATTATTCCCAGGTGGCTTACATTTCTATAATGCCTAAAGCCTGCTCAAGGGCATCACTCCAGCAATTCTCCCCCTCTTGCATCATCAATTTTTTCCTCTCTACTGAATATTCCTGAAAGCATACAAACAGTCCATTATTTCTCTGGTACTAAGAGAAAGAAAACTTCTCTTGACTCCAATTTCCATTATAATTAACTCCCTATTATCTCTTTCTCATTATGGCAACATACCTTAAATTTCTTTAATTACTTTAATTTCTCTCCTCCCGTTCTCACCTGAATCTACCCCAATCAGGCTTTCACCTCCACTATTTTGCTGAAAGTGTAGTGGTCAAGGTCACCCTTGATTTCCATGTTGCTAAATCCTATGGTAATTTTCAGTCTTACTTAAAAGCTCAAGAACATTTCATACACAGCTAATCAATCCCTTCTCTGTGAAACTTTTTCTTCTCTTGGCTTCCAAGATATCACAGTTGTCTAGTTTTCCTCCCACCTTTCTAAATGCTCCTTCTCAGTCTTTTTTTTTTCTTACTGATTTCTCCTCATTTCCTCATCTTTTTGTAAAAGTGTATTTCATTGTGTTAAGGACCTTAACAAAAGTTCTACCCTCTTAACAAACTTTTAAGTGTACAATACAGCATTGTTGACTATAAGTACAATGTTTTACAGCAAATCTCTAGAAATTACTCATCTGCTTAACTGAAACTTTGCTTATTAATTAGTAACTCCCATTTATCCCTCTTTCTAGCCCCTAGAAACCATCATTCCACCTTGATTCTATGGATTATTCTAGATACCTCATATAAATAGAATAATTTATTATTTATCTTTCTGTGACTGGCTTATTTCACCCAGCATAATATCCTCAAGGTTCATCCCTGTTGCCACATATTGCAGATTTTCTTCTTTTTAAAGGCTGAATAGTATTCCATTGAATGTATGTCACATTTTCTTTATTCATTCATCTGTTAATGAGCATTTAGGTTATTTCCACATCCTCCTATTGCGAATATTGCTTCAGTGAACATGGGAATGCTCATAATCATAATTGAGATTCTGATTTCATTTATTTTAGATAAATACCCAGAGTAGGATTGATGAATCATATGATAGTTCTAATTTTTAATTGCCTGATGAAGCTCCATACTGTTTTCCATACCAGTTACACCATTTTACAATCCTATCAACTGTGCGCCAGGGTTCTAATTTCTCCACAACTTCACCAATACTTATTTTCTTTTTTTTTTCATAGTAACCATCCTGACAGGCATGAGATGATATCTTATTGTGGTTTTGATTTGCATTTTCCTGATGATTAGGGACATTGAGCATTTTTTCATATACCTGTTGGCCATTTGTATATCTTCTTTGAAGAAACTTCTATTTAAGTCTTTAGCCCATTTGTAAATTGGGGTTATTAATTTTTTGCTATTGAGTTTTATGAGATCCTTATATATTTTGGAGATTAACCCCTTATTAGATATATGGTTTGCAATATTTTCTCCCATTCTGTAAGTTGCCATTTCATTCTGTTGATTGTTTATTGTTGTTGTGCAAGAGCTTGTCAGTTTTAAGTAGGCTCACTTATTTATTATTTTTTTTGTCTGTGTTTTTGGTGTCATACCATGACATCATTGATAAGAGTAATGTCATGAAGCTTGTCCCCTATATTTTTCTAGTAGTTTAACAGTTTCAGGCTTACATTGAAGTCTTTAATCCATTTTGAGTTGATTTTTCTATATAGTATAAGATAAAGGTCCAATTTTATTCTTTTGCATATGGATATCTAGTTTTCCCAACACCATTTTTTGAAGAGACTGTCCTTTCTCCATTGTGTATTCTTGACATTCTTGTCAAAGATCAGTTGATCATATATGTATGGATTTATTTCTTAGCTATCCATTCTGTTCCATTGGTTTATATGGCTCTCTTTATGACAATGCCATATTTTTTTTAATTCAGGATATTATGGGGGTACAAACATTTTGGTTACATGAAATGCATTTGCCTCACTCAAGCCAGGGCTACAAGCATGTCTTTCCCCCATACAGTGTGCCCCATTTTCATTACCTGTTGGTTTACTCCCCTACCCCCTCTATTCCCCCCACCCTTATGTTTTGATTACTATAGTTTTGCAGTATATTTTAAAACCAAGAAGTGTGATGCCCCTAACTTTGCTTTTCTTTTCAAGATTGAGTTGGTTGTTTGTGGTCTTTTGTGGTTACATATGACTTGTAGGAACTGCTGTTTTTGTTCTAGTGATAAGTACCTGGGGATCATCTAGGTGAAGCTCTGGCAGATTGTCAGAAGCTGCTGATGTCTGGTGAGTTATATTAGAGTATATAGGGATCAGTTGAGTTAAACCATATATCGTTCAATAGAATGCTTGTATATGTTAATAACATCAGGTCTGATCATTTATGCTACTTGGACTCAATGTTATTTGAAGCAAGCCATGCTCCAGATCCTAAGAGAGAGATACCACTCAAAAGAGTCCTTCTCTCCTGTGTGTATGGTCCTTGAATTAGCAACATGGACACCATCTGCAGGGTTGTTAAGAATGCAGAATCTTAGGCCCCACTTATACTGAATCAGAATCTGCATTATAACAAGATATTCAGGTATTTGGAAGAAGATTAAATTTTGAGTAGCACAGGTTTAATAAACTGACTCTCTCTTAGCTCTCTTCATATTGTATTTTCCAAGCCATTGATTATAATATCAAATAGTACCTTCCTTTTAAACTCGATTTATAGCATTCTCTGGGTTTATTGTGCTTTCCTGATTCAAAGGAAATAACTACTCCTAGTTATTAAGCATTTTCTCTGTGTCAGTCACTGTTCTAGTTAACTGAGGATAGAGAAATGATCCAATCAGGCCATATCCCTGACTTCATGAAGCTTTTAGTTTATTGTATTTTCCATGGCAGTCCTATTTTCAGATATTCTTTTTTATCTCAGACCATTGGTCTTGATTTTTGGTGTAAAATGTTATGTAGCATGACAGTACAATGTTCATTATACTGAAGTTGAAGGAGCAGAATGTTTTGAGTCAGACCTTGGTTACAGTTTTGGATGTACTATGGCTCACTAACTATATGGTCTTAGGAAAGTTCCTTAGTCTTTCTGACTCAATTTCCTAAACTATAGTATTATGGGTTAATTAGTAGGATGAAATACAATGACACATGTTAAATGTCTAGTAGAGTATTTGGCCTAAGAGGCTTTCAATAAATTGGAGAAAGAATAACTCTGCTTGTTACTATTAGAATTGATATGAGAAACAGCATGAAGTTCTTTGAGACTACTTCATTAAATCCAATGAAGCCTCTATTAGATATAATGAAATTTCACACATTTGAAAAATGTACAAAAGACCTGAATGTGGGTGGGCTTGTTCTTTCCTAAAGGCAGTGATTCCCCCTCTCTGCCTCCCTCCCTCCCCTGGGTATGGGATTCCTTTCACCTGTGGAGGGGGATTTGGCAGGGGCTGGGTTAGGCTGATGCTTTGCTGGTCATGACCCCCATGGTCCCTATGAAATCCATAAGCACAGCTGAACACGGTTCTTAGAGGGATGGCAGTGCCTCTCTGCTGATCTTACCCTGCCCTTGGCTGTGCAGAGGGCTTGCCAACCCAGGCTCATTCATGCCCAACCTCCAAACTCTACCTCAAACATCTAATGGGGAGTCTAAAAGAGGCCAGGAAGCCTGGCTCCTTACAGGGCCATGAGTATCAAGCAGCACATGGACCGTAAGGTGACCACCTCCCCACACAGAACTGCTAACCGGCCATGGTTGATCCACCTACTATGGCTGTTCTGGCCTTGAATAAATTCTTCTGCAGTACTGTCCTATGAAGTACAGGAATTATGTTTTGTGTTATAACATGCCACAGGTATAAGTCAAAATAAACAGTTTTTAAATATCAGACAGCTATTTAACCTGTCAAGATTTAGTATAATACTTAATTCTCTGGCATTATACACCCCTGAGGCATTCACTGTAGGCTAAAAGACACTGGAATATGAAAAACAATGGCCTGGCCTGGGCAGATATTTCAGGGCAGAGAAAGGGGAGGTAAAAATGTTAGTACATTTAGTACAATGTTAGTAAAAATAGCGTGATCAGATAAAGGTGACCTCCACCTGCGGTTGCTGGTGAGTAGACTGCTTGCTACTCAATCAAATGCATAGACAAGCTTGGCTAATGCTAGGAGGGCTTCATGGCTCTCCATTAGGAATCACACATTTGTGGGTGGGCATCTTAACAATGGGCATGATATGGCAAGAAATGCTTCTTGGGTTTAAACAAGCACATCTTCCAAAGAGTCCTAAGCACTACCCTGACTTCATTCTTGAGGCACTCCTGTGGATTAGCCAAAGGCCAAGCCGGGTCCTTCTGCTTAGACAGAAGCAGAGAGAGGGTAGGTCAGCAGGCAGGAGGAGCAGAGAGGAAAGCAGAGTGGGGACCACCTGGCATGTCCCTCTCCCCAGTCTTCTTCCTTTGCCCGGCCCTCTCCTGTCTCTCCACAGGGTCTGGCAGGCTGCGGTTCTCACAGCCAGTGCCTGAGTGTCCAGCAGTCACCTGAGAACCAGGCCCAGCTGCACCCTGGGGAAGCATGCCTGCATGCCTGGTGCTAGGGAAGGAGACGGACAGAGCTGTTTACTAAGGGCTCCCCTGTGCCACGTGCAGTGTGAAACAACAGTTTATAGGCACAAAAGGACTTAATCTTTGGGGAAACCAAATATGGTGGGACTCTTAATATCTCCATTTTTTTTTTTTTACATGAGGAAACCTGATCAGAGGGAGTGAATGAAGGTCCAAGATCACATGGCCACAAAGTGGTGATCTAAGATCTTGAACCCAGGTCCTCTGATTTGTTATTGAAACAGGCTCAGCAGCCTCTAACCAAGCTGTCTATGAAAGGCCAGCAGGCAGCAGAGGGTGGCCCTTGAGGACCCAGTGCACAGGTGAAAACCAAAAATGTGGATACTCACACCAGAGGGGTTAGTTTTCTACGATGCGTCTACAAAAGTTGACAGCTTTTTTTTTTTCTTTAAATTTAACACAACATGAGAGTGTTAATAAGAGTTATATGTTCTCGGGTCCATCACCTGGGAAAGAATTTAAATAGAATATACTTATACACCTCAAAAAATATATTCAGCCATTGAGAACTCTGTTAATCTATTAAATATATGATTTTTAGACAGATTAGGTGTGTTTTCTGGGAATGAGATTGATAATTGTGTTTGCAATGAGATACATTTATAAGTAAATCCATTCATTAATAATTACCATTAAGAACTGCTTGAATTTCATGTCTTAGGCCAGATAAGTAGCTTATATGTAATATTACTATTTAATTTACCAGTGTCCACAGAGAGAACAGAACAATATATTCCACAGGGAGAATTGCAACACTAGCTAATAATCCCTGTCTCAATTCTTTTTTTGAAGTAAATGAAGTCAACATGCCCATAATTCCTTGTTTTTATATATTTCTTTGTGGTTTCCCCTATCACTCCTCAGTTTTCATGTAAAAGTCCCTGCTCCATTAAGTTCATGCCAACTAAAATGCTGCATTCTCCTACCCCACCCTCATAGCCATCCCCTTCTGACCTTTAGACATTCCCTATATGAATAAAGCCTTCAGCACCTCAGTCATGGTCTTCAGCTCCTCCCCAAGTATCAGCATCATTCTGACACTTCAACATGCCAAGAAGACCCCCAGCCAACTTCCTGGCCTCAGAAGGCCTTGACTTCCTCAGAAGGCCTTCTGTCCCCTGCCATCTCAGTCTGCTCTTCCCACCAGGGCCACTGCCCACACTATCACCGTTAGAAACGGCTCTCTGAAATCACTGACTCAAACCTCCTCATGCCAACCCCACCTTCTATCCCTCCAGGGATGCTGGGTGTAGTTTCTCTCCTGCAGAAAGTGCTCCATGCTGGTTACAGGGAACTGCAGCTTGGTTCTTGCAGGGCGAGAGCTAGTCAGCTTCCTATTCAAGCTCCAACAGTTCTTTTCTTTAGTCTTGGTGTTCATTAGGTTATGCTCTTACGGGCCCTACTTGATTGCCCTGTTGGCCTGAGTATCTAAAAGATACCTGTGCTCATCCCCCACCACACATGCACACGTTTCCCATTCTCCAGCCTTTCATTGGTCAAGCAGCTGCTTTTGTGACTCTTAAACTTTGTGATCACTGGTGTCATTGGCCCTGATCAAGTCCGGGCATATAAATGTTCGTGGTAGCCACCTGATCACCCTAACGATTGGATTGTTGAGGGAACCCCAGTTTTCTATCTGAATTTAACATTGTAGAAAAATAAATGTGGGTTTCAATGGAACACTTTTGCCTTGTGTAAAGTACACCACTCTAGCTAGGTTCTCTGACACTAATCTTGCATTTGTCTTTGAGCTCATTTACACAACTTTGTAAGTTGTAGGTCACTGATAGACATGCTCAATATCTCATCCAGTGGAGGTTCAATAGTCTCCTCTCACATTATAATAAAACCAGTTTTGCCTTCATTTACATGTGCATTTAAATATCCCTGACTCTTTGTATTCTTTTTTGAACCAATTATAATATCTGCCCATTTACTGATGAATTAAATAGAATCATTTAACAGGTGTTCATTTTACATATGTATGAGTGTCATGGTTTTATTATGTTTGAAAAATATCTTTTTTTTTTTTTTTTTTGAGACAGAGTCTCGCTTTGTTGCCCAGGCTAGAGTGAGTGCCATGGCGTCAGCCTAGCTCACAGCAACCTCAAACTCCTGGGCTCGAGTGATCCTTCTGCCTCAGCCTCCTGGGTAGCTGGGACTACAGGCATGCACCACCATGCCCGGCTAATTTTATATATATATATCAATTGGCCAATTAATTTCTTTCTATTTATAGTAGAGACGGGGTCTCGCTCTTGCTCAGGCTGGTTTTGAACTCCTGACCTTGAGCAATCCGCCCGCCTCGGCCTCCCAGAGAGCTAGGATTACAGGCGTGAGCCACAGCGCCCGGCCTTGAAAAATATCTTTAACTGCTTTGTAAGTCACAATGAGATAGAATCACCCGTGAGATCCAGGTAAACTTTGATGACAGTGAAGTGCAACTTGTATATAGTTAGAGCCCAGATGTGTCTTTCTTTGGCTCTCCTTAGGTTAATCCAAAGCACCAAGAGAGCACTGTTGGCTCTCTATTTTTGTAGTTTTAATTTTTATTTCTATTAATTTTGTGTTTGTTTTGTTTTGGTTCATTTACAGCCAATAAGTTATTCCCCATTGTTAGCAGCAATGGTTGGAAACTTGATTTTAGCATCTGCAATTTGGAAATCATTCTAAATGGATTGATGGTGTATAGAAACCCAATGTCTGTTGAGTGAGAAATAACAGAAAATCTGTTTTTTCAGTCTTTTTTGTTGTCTATTTTTGAGCTCAAATCAATTAAGAATTCCACTCTCTCTGATGGGGGAATAGCTCTTTCATCTGGACCAGTGAGTTTTTCTGTTTCTTTGTTGACTCTTGACCCAGGCCTGAAATTGCAGAATTGAACTATAAGTTCCATTTCTCTGTGCCTGTCTATCTATGTGTCTATAATTCAAAAATGCCTTCACCTCTGATTGTGTGACTGTATAATGTTTTCCTATCTCAAGAAGATATTAATATCTTATATTATAACGTCTCTCAAATTAAAGGAGTTCTGTTCTGATTGACATATCTAAGTACTTGCTTATATAAATAGAATTTTCCTAAAATTCTCTGAAATTAAGGAAATTAAACTAGTGATACTTTAAATGTACTAGAATTACATATATATATATATATATATATACATAATCTCAAAGATACCAAATCAGAACCGTAATACAAATTCAATTACACATAATTTAGGTAAATATTTTACAAAAAAGACTAGTTTAATTTTAGGATTTAATAAAAACAGCTATATCTTCTTTGATGTGTCATTGTTAAGTAGAATAAAGGTATATTTTTTTCTACTTGGGTATGTTTTCATTTTTTCTTTTTCCTTTTTTTTTTTTTTTTTTTTGAGACAGAGTCTCACTTTGTTGCCCAGGCTAGAGTAGAGTGAGTGCTGTGGCGTCAGCCTAGCTCACAGCAACCTCAAACTCCTGGGCTCAAGCAATCCTGCTGCCTCAGCCTCCCAAGTAGCTGGGACTACAGGCATGTGCCACCATGCCTGGCTAATTTTTTCTATATATATATATTAGTTGGCCAATTAATTTCTTTCTATTTATAGTAGAGATGGGGTCTCACTCTTCCTCAGGCTGGTTTCGAACTCCTGACATTGAGCGATCTGCCCGCCTCGGCCTCCCAGAGTGCTAGGATTACAGGTGTGAGCCACCACGCCCGGCTGTTTTTCTAATAGTGCGTAGATTTACTCATCACCTAAACTAGCATTAATTCTAGTTATTGTTTAACATTATGAAAAATATAAATTTATGTTTAATCAAATTGAACCATTGTTAGGATAATCTTATATTTCCACAATGATAAGATTTAGGAGGATGTCAGCTGAAAGAAAATTTCCAAGATGTTTAGATAAACCTTAGGTTGATATTATATTTAGTTACTTGAAGGACATTAATTGGAGACCTAGATCATTTCTATGTAAGATACAATAGCGAAGCATTGATTATTAAACATAATTTGAAGTTTATATACTTTTTGCTCTTTACTTGCATATGCTACAGAGAAGCCATATCATTGGGTCTGTGAATGTACATGTTCATTTCTGTTATGTAAAGAAATTGTGTAGGGCAATTGTGCTAGTTTGCCAAAATTACAAACTGTTCACAATTATCCATCCTTTAGTTTTCTCTGTGAAATAGATGTGACTTTGCATAAAAGTTATGTTTAATATATCTGAATGAGACTCTACTAAGGAGTCTCAAGATAATGAGAGGTGTTTTGGTTGATTAAGGGGAAAAAAGAGAACACTCTTGTCTATAAATGAAATGACTTTTGTCCAGAATGAGAAAGAGGGTGGTGAAGGGCAACACTGAGCATATATAGAGATCTGTAGAAGTTTCACAGAAAGTGAATCTGAAAGGGAACACAGATTTGTGTTAAATTTTTGCCAAATCTGGCTCAGTTTTGATGGATTTATTCACAAGATTACCAAAAGGATCTGTGGTTCCTTTAGAATCAAATACTATAGTGATGCAAACCTAGAATTTGGTTTCGTCTCTCTGAAATGACAATTTTCTCGGAGTATTCATATGTTCTTAATGGGAGGTTAGAAAAATTTGTTCTTCACCTTAGAGGCTAATTTGCCTAAATACCAGAGATGCTGTATCTTACTAGAATGACATTCCACACTGTGTTTCTGACTTTGTCATGCCCTTGATTATTCTCCTTAAAATATAAAAAATGACAAATATTCCTCATTTCTGAAAGTGTTAAGGATTTTTGTTTTTGTAAATGCTACTTTGATTAATAGGTAGCCAAGTCACAGCCATTCATATTCTAAGGTACCCATGATCCCATCTTAAGCACTCAAATCTCCTAGCAAATTTTGATTTTTGCTTTCCCCAAATCAAATCCTCAATGGAAAATGAAATTTAAAACTATAAAAATTTCACAATATTTTTGCCATCCAAACTTTGCTTTTTCTTTCCTTTTATTAATTTCTTTCTTTCTTTCTTTCTTTTTTTTTTTTTTTTTTAGTTTTCTTTAAGAGTTCCTAGAAGATCTTAAAGATTTCCTCTTAGAAATTCACAGATTTATTCTTTTTGCCTTATGGCATGAGATGTGATAGAAATAAATAGGTTTATTTGTTATGTTACTATTGATGAGTTTCATAATTGTCAAATTAAAAGAGGTGCTACTTAGTGCTTAGGACTACTCTGAATTTGCATATGTCATATAGGCATCATTTGTAAATGAATGAGATCATTTATTAAAAGATTTGTTCGGTAAAATTTGGATTCAGTCAAAAGGCCACACTTGGGGATCCAGAAGGCCACATGTGGCCCCAAGGCTGCAGGTTCTCCACCCAGAGTAGAGTTCAAGAATTCTGTTTCCAAATTGTTAAATATATATATATGTGTGTGTATATATATATATATATATATATATGTATATATGTATATATATAAGAATTATAGGAGATGACACTGATCATCTTTGGCAGCCAAATCACATAATGTAAATGTTTCCAAATACACCATTTTTAAAATGTTCTCTAATAGTAAAGTTTACTTTTTTAAAAAAAACTATGGTTTCATTATTAAAATGAAACCTCTACTTTGAATAGACAGAATATGTGTCATTTATTTAGTAATTTATTATCTTCTAGGAAGTAAATCGCTGACAAACAAGGTGGCAACTTTTGAACACTCATCTTTTTCATGAAAGGAAAAAAGACAAAATACATACTTATGTTTAAATGTAACAACTCTTTGAAGTACTTTGTAGTGAAATAATCAATAAACCTCCATATGTCCAGAAGGATTTCCATGGTCACTGTTCATTTAATTGCAGAGTATTGTAAAGATTTAACAAATTTTACAGGTTTTTAAAGTAGTAAAATCCATAAATCCCTTTACTTGCCCAATATCTTAAAATATGCTAAAGATACACAAATGATGAGGGTGGCATTTTCAACCTCTTCTCCCTTTCAAATTCCTACTTTCCTCTCTGGGAAGCTGGTGCAATGTGAGTGTCTTATACATGTCTGATGTGGACTGAGTGAGGATCAGGATGAATCTATATATGAAATATCAGCAAAGCTTTAATTTTCTTGATAAAAACAAGTAAAAGGAAAAAGAAAAGTTCTAAAGTTTTGTTCTTGTATTCCAGTGGCTTGACATGTATGCCTCATTTTTGGAAGTTATAGAATAAATTATTACTTTTAGATGTTCACTTTCCAGTTCATGTTGGTGACAAATTAATAAGAGTTTTTGATACCATAGGAATGTGCCATATATAAACAATTTTTTAATATTCCAGCAACGTAAACTCTTCAGATCATAAGCCCAAACTGAGAATGAAATGGAAAGTGGCTTTTGAACACTAAAGTCACAAGTCTTCCTGTAGAAGATGCTGCTGGTTGTCAGTCATATTCCCCAGCTTTTTCCTTCCTAACACAACCAATATTTGTTCAAGATTCACTCTCTTCTGATTAGCCTTGTACTTTCAGGATAGGTCAGTCCTTCCCCACACCCTAGTCAACATGGTCTAAGCTAACTCATTCCCCATGTCAGTGATTCATTTTGGAATTGATACATATTACGATTTGGCTAATGAAATGAGAGGCATAAGTCTATGGGATTTCATAGGAGTCCCTAAAAGTCTTTAGAAGATACTTCTGTGCAAAAATTTCCTAAGTCTTAAACATGCACACTCACACACACACACACACACACACACACACACACACACACGGAAAAGAATGGTCTCTTTTACTGTTTTGTATGTTATCAAAAGGATGTGATACCTAGAGATGCACTAGCCATCCTGCACCTGGGAGGCAAGGTAATGGGTGAAGAAAGCCAAAGATCATAAGCTGGAATGAAGGAACCATCATGTCTTTAGAATTATAGTTACACATATTAATAACATCCCCTTATTTGCTTAAGTAGCTGAATCTGGATTTTCTGTTTCTTGTAATTTATAACTTGCTGTCATATCCCTACCTATACATAGATCGTATACTATTATATGGTAGGACTTCACTCATTGTTATTGACTATTATTCACCATCTAACTTGTAACAAATTTGCCTGTCTGGTTTTCCTACACATAGCACTTTCAAACTAGGGATCTTTAAGATTAGTGTCACGTAAGAGGCTATCAGAGGAAAGCAAATGACAGTGGGAGATGTGAAAGCTGACAGGCAACCTTTGAAGGAAGAAGAGGCTAAAAAGGCACAGGACTGGGAGATATACAATTATAGTACACAAAATGGATGCTCATTATTATGACTTTAAGACATCAAGGGAAAAGTTGAATTATCCTTTCTATATAAAGACTGAGAACTATATATTTTATAAAGATTTCCATAAAAAATCTTAAAATGTATTAAATGTGTAATGTTGTTTGATGGGATAAGTTAGGTGGAATGTTGACTGACAGGATATCCTTTAGTTTTCCAACACCTAGCCCAGAGAAATGCATGATTGAGATACTTAAAATTTTATTAAATTAATAAATATTTGGAGAATAGATGATATATAATTATAACCCACCTCTATTTTTCACAGTTCCATAACTCCTCTGACATCTAAATAATTACCTCTAAATATCTTTCTGCACTTAGTTTTCCATGATGTCTACTCCCCCAATTTATCTTTCGGGGGGGGGCATTTAAGAGAACACATTGCAAGGAAGTTTTGAAGGTTTTCCACTGTAAGTTAAAGATAGAAATACACCTAAACATTTTTTAGTTTCTTGGTAAATTTCATTCAGATAGCAAGATGGAATTTCCGGGTCAAAATGAAAGACTAAGAAGGAAAAAATGTTAACTCAATTCATATCAGTGGTGCATGAGGTGGGGAGTAATGAAAGGCAGTCTTCCTAATAGGCAGGCAATAAGGAGGTAAAATGTAGAATAAGTTAAAAACAATAAGAAAACTGATTAATATTTAATCTATGTTTTATCACCATGCACCAACAATTCTAAACAATGTATGTGATAAAATATTTCTCCCTCCCAAAATATTTTGTTGCTCTAAGTTCTAAAATGTGGCTACTGATGAGTTTTAATCATATTTATGTGAGCTTCAAAGTAGCCCATTTTTATTATTTATCCATGGATAACCATTTAATTCTACATGGCCATTAACTTGAAGACCTCCCAATTGCACATTTGATCACCAACACACAGACTCAACTACATGCATTTATTTTCAGAGTAAATTCATAATAGTTTGGAATGGTCTGAGCTGACTTTGGGAAAAGTTACTGTATCCCATCCAGTGGTACTAGACTTTCTTTTTCTTTTTTTAAGCAGGAGATTTGATACAAACAATGATGGCATAATAATTTTAAAGATGAAGAAATAGAACATTGAGTTACTTCATATTTGACATTGTATGTTAAAACAGTGAAACAGAATGAGAACTATAGGGATAGCATTTTTGTTTGGAAAGAGTGTGGTTTTGATATGTGAAATATGCTACTGAATTTGAAAAATGGAAATTTCTTTTTGTATTTCAGTTTTGAAACTAAAGAACAAATCCAGAAAATAATGGCTATCACTGATGTTTGCATGATTTTTTACTGACACTAATTTAATTATATTTAGAAGAAACAGGTGTTAAAATGTGATCCGAAATAGTCAAATACCCTAGTTGTGTCACTAGGTCATCCCTCCTATGTAACACACACACTGTTAAGGCATGAATTAATCTTGTTTATCATGGAAGTCAACTTTAAGTACCAAATGAGTGAGGTAACAATTTTCCAGTAACCATGAATCAGTTTAGGAACCAGCAAAAGGATTACAGTGAGCCTCACGATATATAGACAATCTTCCAATAAGTCATGCCACTGTAATTAAGTTGAACCTGTAAGACTCTCTGCTATTCACTTTCTACATTGAAATGATTATGTTCAAGATCAAATATGAACAAACGTTTACTCAGTAGATGATGAAATGGGTATGACATGGATAGGTTAATGACATCAAATATGTCTTCTTTGAGGAAATTAATTCTCCAAATGACATTAGTGATGTTCAGCTTCCTAGAGGCATTTTTCATTTTGCTTTCAGGAATAAACTGTATCCTGTCATCTTACCCAACTTCTCGGCAACATTCATCATAGGGCTCCATGTTTCTTTTACTTGGACACTTCTCTGGGACTTAGCGGTTCCACAGTCTTTCTGTTTTTTTACTGCTTTTCTGGCTTTTTTTCTCTGTTTCCTTTGCTGGATCAGATTTATCTTACTAGCCTTTCCATATGAGAGTTTGTCAAGACTATGTCTTAGACTCATTTCTCACTTCATTTTATATTCTTGTCATAGATAATCTCATGCATGTTCTTGGCTTCAACCAGCATGTATGATTGGATAGGTTGAAAATTTATGTCTCCAGTCTCTCCGTGAGCTCCATATAGTCACTAACAGTTGGAGATCTCTACCTGAATGTCTCAGGGACACCTCAAACGTAACCTTTCTATTTCAGTTATCTAGTGCTGCATAAACATAATAGCTAAAACAATGAAGATGCATTATCTTTCACAATTCTCTGTATTAACTGGGTGGTTTTTCTGCTCCGCTTGGTGTGGGCTATAGGGTCACTCAGGCAACTGCCTTCACGTGGGGGCTGGGCTGGGTTGGAACATCTAAGATGGCCCTTCTTTCCACATGGTGTCTCTTCTACCAGGGCCCCTTCACATTACTTCTCTCTTTAACAGGATAGCCTGGACTTTTTATAACATGACAGCTGGATGCCAAGATAGTGAAGGTAGAAGTTGCCATTCCTTCTAAGGGCTTGGCCCAGAACTGGCACAGATCAAGGAAGCCTATTGCTTTAGCCAAATGTCTATGTCTATAAAAATATTATTAAATTTTAGAGGTAGAATAGCTATTGCTACCATAAAAGGAAGTTTCTAAAAAGAAAAGAAGAAAGGAAAAGAAGGAAGGAAGGAAAGAAGGAAGGAAGGAAAGAAGGAAGGAAGGAAGGAAGGAAGGAAGGAAGGAAGGAAGGAAGGAAGGAAGGAAGGAAAGGAGGGAGGGAGGGAGGGAAGGAAGGAAGGAGGGAAGAAGGGAGGGAGAAAAAAAGAGAAAGGGATCTAATCTAAAAACAACTTTTTAAAATAAGAAGAGAAATATAATTGAGCAATAAGCATTATTGATACTCTATAGTATATGAGCTTTATTAGTGACTGAAGTGAGAGCTGCTGTTAAGCAATCCTACTTCTATCTATCAATAAAGGCACATTTAAAAACAAAAGATTACAAACACATTTTAATTATAAGAAAATTTCTTCCATGAGCTACCAAGTTCAGAGTACAATTACCTTTCCATAATTTATGCTGTTAACCTTGGAATCATGGTTTGGTTGGTTTAACCCTTTCTCTTCATACCAATTGAATCATTTATCAAGTCATATGGACTCTCCCTATGTGTAATTTCTCCCATCAAGTCCTCCATTTTTATTTCTATACAACCACTCTGCTCCATTTCCTCTTTATTGCTAATCTGAGGTACTATGGAAATCTCATAACTGCCCACTCTGGATGCAAGCTATTTTATACATTAAAGTAATTATACAGATTCTCCATCACTTGTATAATATAGCCCAAACAGCTTCATCTGACATTGAGTGTCCTCTTCAAATTGTTGTTTTAACTTTATTCCTAGCTCATGCTATCTCATACACAAACTCTCCATTTGGCCAAGTGGATGGTTTTCCTCCTTTCAATTGGTCTAACTATTTCCCTCCTGAATTATTCTTCCCTCATATCAATTTTCCCAAATCCTGCCATTTGTGTGTGTGTGTCTTGGCATACTATCTTATATCTTTCTGGACCACCCTAGCCCTCAATGATCCTCTGAGTTATCTGTGTTCCTCTTGAAATCAGAGCCAATTGACTTTTAGCCTAAACCAACTTACTATTTTTTAATGTTCCACGAGTCTCAAATTAAATAATAAAGTCTCCTGTGACAGATCAATCTTTTGTGCCTTCAGTACACATTTTTTTTTTTACTTTTGAGGAGAAAAGAAATTAATGGTAAAAAATTATGTATCTCCTTTATAGAGAGCTACTGTCTGCCACCAAATTTATTGGAAATCAAAGGGAAGGCATACGAACCTGGTTTTAGAAAGAACCAGAGATAGGGCAGATCTAGGTATCCAGGTACGAAGAATCTCCCAGTCTTCTTAGGGATTAACCATAGAGATGAACAAAATCCTACCATTTTTTTTTTCATTTTTCTGACACACGTTTATAAGTGTTCAATTTGAAGAGATAGTCGTATTGGCAGAGCTTGAGCCACACACACATTCTTTTTGAAGTATGAGGGGGGATGGCTGTGGTGAAAAATTGAATGACTTTTGTATCAAGACTATCTAATGAGAGAGAGGTAATTCCCCAAAACAGACTTGGGAAGCTATTATTAGAAAAGAAGGAAGCAAATGCTGAGCAGACACATAATTCTTTCTTTATTTCAAATGATATGACGTATCTGTATTTAATATATTCATACCCTGACAATGGTAGAGACTAACTTAGAAAGCAAGCTGGCTTAGTGCCAATAGAAAAACTGATATTGATTTGGTTGGAATGGTTGGACATGGGAGCAGAGGAACAATTTAAAAGCTGTTTGGGACTCTTCATTATGGCCAGAATTGCTTTCAAGATACTATATTTCCAGCAGACAATAAATTAATTTGCATTTCAAGCATTTCTATAACTGTTAAATTATTTTCGTCTCTAAGAGACTACAGTGTTTTAAAATGCTAGCTAGCCACTTGGGAATTTCTAAGAAAAGTTCTAGAAATTAAATCTCTTGGGTACAATGTGTGAATAACAGAAAATGATCCTATGTTTTCCAACCAAAGGATAACTTTCTCTAATCTTAAAAACCAGAGTAAGATATCATCATTTTACTATTATTAACCTGATCCTATTTAACATTACAATAAAGCAGTGGCTGAGTAGTATTTTTTAAGTCAAATACCTCTTTGAGATACTGATGACAGCCATAGTATTCTCTCTCCAAAACATAGATTTGCAAAACTACACACAATTTTGCACACAGTTCCAGAGGATTCATATGTTCTGAAGCCCATCAATGGTTACCAGATTTAAAAATGGTGAACACCTTGTATTAACCTGGATGGAAAAGGAACCCCTTCTTCTAAGTGAAGTATCACAAGAATAGAAAAACAAACACCACATGTACTCACCATTAAATTGGTCCTAATTGATCAACACATATGTGCACATATGGAAGTAACAATCACTGGGGATTGGGCAGGTGGGAGGGGATGGGTAAATTCACACTTAATGGGTGTGGTACACTCTGTCTGGGGGTTGGGCACACTTGTAGCTTTGACTCGGGCAGTACAAAGGCAATTTATGAGACCAAAGTGTTTGTACCCATGTAATATTCTGAAATAAAAAATAAGAAAGAAAAAAAAACACCTATTGATGGGATATTTTATATATTTTTTGTACTAAGTCTTCAAATCCAGGCCACATTTCAAGTCCTCACCAGCTACATGTGGCTAGTTGCTATCCTATTTGGCAAGATGAGGCCAAAATATTCAACTTTAGCTACTTGTTCTTCCTCAGGGAGGGCTTCAGTTCCTCAGCATTTCTTATGCAGAGCTATTTGGCTCCTTCTCAGATGCTGTCTTTAAAATCCAATACCTATTCTCTTCCTCCCCAAACTGCTTAATAATGTTTTGTTTTGTTTTGTTTTGTTTTTGAGACAGAGTCTCACTTTGTTGCCCAGGCTAGAGTGAGTGCCGTGGCGTCAGCCTGGCTCACAGCAACCTCAATCTCCTGGGCTCAGCGATTCTACTGCCTCAGCCTCCCAAGTAGCTGGGACTACAGGCATGTGCCACCATGCCCAGCTAATTTTTTGTATATATATTTTTAGTTGGTCAATTAATTTCTTTCTACTTTTGGTAGAGACGGGGTCTCGCTCAGGCTGGTTTCGAACTCCTGACCTTGAGCAATCCGCCCGTCTCGGCCTCCCAAAGTGCTAGGATTACAGGCCTGAGCCACCGCGCCCGGCTTAATAATGTTTTAAGTCTTTAAA